>NW_007380141.1:0-4019 GCF_000475195.1 Diaphorina citri | reverse complement strand
TTTTTTTTTTTTTTTTTTTTTTTTTTTTTTTTGAGATTAAGACAACGTATAGACATTTTTTAGTGGAGATGACAAAATTACTATCAGTGGAGATGCCTATTTCACTTACCTTTAGGCTTGGGGATGGCCAGCCGTTCAAATTCCCGGGCATACTTGAAGGGCCACTCGACAGTTTTCTCCATCAGGGCCCGAACCCCCTTCAGGCCCCCCAGTTCGGGGACAAAGGCCCCTTCTTCTTCTCCTTCCCAATCTCTTCTTTCCTCTCTTCCTTCCCCTATTCTTTGGACCCTCTCGTTCAATCCAATTCCTCCTTCTCCTCCATTTCTCTGGCCTCCTTCCCTCAATTCGATTCCTTCTTCTCCTCCTCCTCTCTGCAGATTCTCCCCCGCAATTCCTTCTTCTTCTCTCTGCACATTCTCGCTCAATTCAACTTCCTCATTCAGTTTCGTGAAAGGAAGCTCGGTTTCGCGTCCCTGGGGAGCAGTAGGAAGGTCGATCACTCCCAAACCGCCCGCCTTGAGACAGCTGGGCCGATAGTGACTGAGCGAGGAGCGAACGTGCCTTAGGAGGGAGTCTGAAAAGAGTAACACGATTGATTTTTTTTAAAAAAAGATGAGTGTTCCACTGCCGTTTTTATTTAGTAGCAATGAAACAACTGCAGAGCTAGGGCCCCGTTTCATGTATTCAATGAGATATTAATATATTATGCGGGACAGATTGACTTCGGAACTTTTTCAATATCAACAATACTTCTATTTTCAAAAGTTCCCCCACAAAAAAAAAGTAAGTAGGTATACTACGTATGTACTTACCAGCAGTACAGCCCCTATGTTTGGCAAAGTACATCAGTACAGTGTTGCAAACTCGCACCAAATCCACGGGCATGTACGAATGACTCAGCGGCAACACTGTTTCAATCACCTTTCGCTTCAAAGCGTCACTTAAACTGCGCTGCGCAGACTGATTCTGCGCAGATTCTATCCGGGATCCCTGAGTCGATTCCAGTTAATATACCTACTTACAATATTACTAGGCAGCATAGCACTTGATATTTTGTTGGGATCAGATGAACAAAACATGATGTCTGGGAGGGAAATCAAAAATGGGAAGAGATCAATAGATAGATGGAGAGTTAGAGCACACGCAATGGATCTTGATTTTATAATATAAGATTGTCAAAAGGTCTAATCAATGTTTAATTTGGTCAAGTAATTAAAAATAAATAAATAATTACTAATATAGGTACTAATTAATTAAATTTCTTCGTGAAACACCAAATTCCAAAATAAATTAGGTAGGTAGGTACCAAAAACCAAAAACTTTTTTTTACATTTTTACAGTGCGCGCTGGACACTGCACAGTGTTGCCAAATCATATAGTGTTCCTGTACCATAATCATTTTCGTAAAAGGGTTCGCTAAGGTTCCATATATTATACGTATATGGAACCCTTTTACTTTTTTAAAAAATTACTTATTTGGACAGCATTATTTACCTATTTGGAATGAACCCTGCAGCCAACAGAAACCAACTTTCAAAACTCCTAAAAAATGGGTAGGTAGCTCTATGAAACATACATACATTCGATCATATAAAAAAATCTTTTGTTGGTTGTATATTTACTCATATTTGGATGGTTCTTTTCTGCTTAATGCTGTTCATTTTATACTGCCCTCTGATATTCAACCTCATGGTGGACTCTGGATCTAGAGGTTGGTGGTATGATAGGTATAGTGGTTCGAGTCCAAGCCAAGTCATGAAATTTAAGTATACTTCTTAATTTTACTTAAAAATTGCTTAAACTTAACACAGACAAGCAGAAAGTTATATTTACATAACACAATTAAATTCCTCAGCCTATTTTATTGCCTTTTTTGTGATCAATCGATCATTTAAGACCGGTTTTAGCGTCACCTATGTTAAGCTACGCCGAGCAAGGCCAATAAATGGATGGGTGACTTAAACCTTATAAAGGGAGAACGGACTCTAGCCTTGATTTTAAATCATTAAATGAAAGTAAAATCAAATCAAGAATAATAATAAACTGAATATTAAACAAATTAGGTAGGTACATAGGTATTCTTTAACCACGATCGAATAAACTACGGGCTAAAAAATTCCCGGAGGGACGGACCCAGCTTGTACTATTTTGTCCTTATTCTCTCTTCGACTTCGAGACAATAAGACCTGAGTCCTCCTTAAAAAAAAGTCCTCTTTTTCCGATTTTATTGTACGGTTGTCTGACCCGTCAAATAAATTACAGAGTGTTTCGCGGCCGTTTTAATTTTGTAGCAATGAAACAACTGCTACATTAGACGCATGTGTGGGCGATGAGAGACACAATGCTTCTAGGTCCATTGTTAGAGTTCCCCTTATCAAACCTCTTCAGACGGCGCTAACGACACGCAAGTGTTAAAGCGCCTATAATGGAAAAAAAACCTCTTCAGAAAATCTTTGGGTGTTAAAACAAAGGAACGAGAATAAGAAATTACTAAAGAAAATTCTCTCTAAGAATAATGAATAACTGAACTTCTATAATTCTCTCTAAGAATGTCTTACCTTCTGCTCACGCAGTTTTCTTCCAGTAAAGCCACCCAGAACTCTTCGTTCAAATCTCGCAGGAATCCAGGCTTCACCAGGACTTCACTCATTACTTCGAACAGTTTGATCACACCAAACGGCGTACATACTGGAAATAGACATAGTACATACATAGTAAATAGAAATGTACAGATATAGTAAATAGCAGAATTAGTACACACTGTCTTGTAGAGAAGAAAGCATACAAATTATTGCTAGTGTATCATGAGGCACGGTGTATCAGGGGCACGGTTGGTCTAGTGAACCAATACTTTGGCTCGACAGTATATATTTGATTGAGGTACACCACAATAGTCTCCAACATTCACCTCTTGCAGGAGATCACAACGTTTAATGAGTGTGTCGAACTTTTTTATACTGGATATTACAGCTTCGATGTCAAGAAAGAAGTACGAGATACTGCTATCCACAGTGTCAGTATTTGCGAAATGAACTCTCATGTCCTTATTCAATGGTAAAGGCAGGGGTGATTCTAGTGCAAACTGAGGAGATGAGATCAGCTGAGATGCGACAGTATGCGTGTTGGAAATGCACAAAGGTACAATTTCAATGGTGTCCTTCACTTCACATAACTTCAACAGAGATTTGTTTATTTTGACTTGCATAACTTTTGGTGGTAAGTCCCAAAAGTTTGGCAGTAAACTTTTGAACCGCTTTGGTAAATTGCAAGTCTTACCTGTATCAATCAAGTAGAAAGTTGAATTCTTTTGATTGATAAGCTGAGCACGGTGCCAATGTTGAGTGTTGTGATCTAATACGAGGATATAATCTTTTTCCTTTATGTCTTCATAATCAATATCATGTGTTTTATCTTTTCTACCAAGATCATTGATGTTACTATAGAAATCAATATTACTGTTGGGAGATGCTGTTCCCACTATGAACTCATCAGTTTTATCTACAACTTGGACTTCTTGGAGTCTGTTTATCACAAGGCTTCCACCACACGTGTTGATTAGATTATCCTTGTAGCTCCAATCTTCTTGTGTCAAGGATTCACCTTGTTTGAGAACTAGGTAAGTATTGTCACCCAATGCTTGCACAGGGATGATGTTCAATTCTTCTTTATATTGGAATGTAATATTCTCATTTTTTCTGTTTAAGTCACGGCACCGCACCTAGCTCACTCGATTCCACGGGACATAGCTCCCTCAACAGCACCTCTGAAGAACCTGCCTCGCTGAATAGCACTAAGGAAGGCCACAGCTCGCTAAGTACCACTCAAGATGAGGCTGTAGAAGACTCGACTTCGGTCAATAGTGTGAACTCGCCCAAGAAATCCAAAACCCTCAAGCGGAAAATTCTGAATAAGATTCAGAAGTTGTGAACGAATTTTGGTGGAAATACAGAAATAATGGGGATAAATTATACCTGATAGTTATTTGTATTTCAGAAATTACAAGACTTAGGACCGGGGCA
>NW_007380140.1:15347-30124 GCF_000475195.1 Diaphorina citri | reverse complement strand
TACAGTTTGTCGTAAGTTTTAACTGAAAGTCTCGTTTGTGGCCGTCTTTACCTATCTACCGAGATAGATATGACTATAGGCAGGAGGCAGTGTCAATCTACCATAGTGTAAATAACGCTGATGTCACGGGTTTTCTCCATCAATTCCATCATTTAGGCACAAAAATCACTCAACCAAGGACGTAGATAATTTCAATATGGAAAACCGCCCACACCGTTTTCCCGTCAGCCCCCGTGACGTTTGTGGCTGTAGCAGTTTAGTGAACAGTAGAAGTAGAAATTACTGAGACAAAGATCCTACTAGCAGTAGCAGTTCAGTGAACAGTATTGGAGTATGGATCAGTCATCTGGGATCCTAGCTCTCAAGAGGAATCAAAACTAATCGAGGATCTACAAGCAACTTTTGTGAGATACTTTTATTTAAAAAAGTCAATGGATTTTATCCTAAATATCCACAAGCTATCTCATACAAAACTCTAATTAAAATGCTTGAATAAAAACACTAGAAATGAGACGTAATCTTGATCTTTTAATGATGCTCTATAAACTCTTAAACAACCAACTTTATTGTCCTCCATTACTTGATAAAATTAGATTTAAAATTAACAATCCGTCCTTAAGAGATAGAACGAGTGAAATTTTTGAGATTCCACACCCAAAATATACTAAATTGCACGAGGCCCCGATCATTAGAGCGATGAGCCTATATATGTAACATGCTCCACATGGACCTTACCAGCTTTTCCCTGTCAAGGGATTTATTTAGGATGGAATGTTTGGGGCTGCTTTTTATACCAAATTGCACGAGGCCCCGATCATTAGAGCAATGAGCCTATGTAACATGCTCCACATGGACCTTACCAGCTTTTCCCTGTCAAAGGATTTATTTAGGATGGAATGTTTGGGGCTGCTTTCGCGAGACTGCCACAATGGGAGAGGACTATGTCCGCTAGGTTCATTAGGGAGAGGAGACGCTTGGGTGGTATTACCTGAGGAATAGAAAAACTCATGAGTAGAATGTAGCTACTGTTATTGTAGCCGAATTATGATCTCTTGGGGGAGCGGTCTTGGACGTTTCATCTTGAAGACACAAAATTGAATTTAATCCCATGTAGGTAGGATGTAGGTAGTTTTAATTTTATACTTTTTACTTCTTTTTAATTTTTTACTAGTACCTACTTTTGATATTTTTTTCTATTTTTTTTTAGTAGGTAACTAAAAAGGGCATTGGTGTTGCCATTTGCAATATCTTGTAAATGGTGTTATGCTCCTTGTAAAAAAAAAAAAAACTGCTTTCTAGTGAAGCTAATCTTCCTCTCGTCTCCTCCTCCCTATTCTTCTTCTTCTTCTCCTTCTCCTCTTCCTCCTTCTTCTTTCTCTCCTTCTTCTTCTTCTTCCTTTCCGAAATTTAATACAATACGCACTTAGTCTTCTTCTTAAGGTACCGATCCGCTTCGGATATTGGCGATCTTGATGGTAATACGTCTTTTGTTGGTGGCGATCCGGAATAGTCCTGCAGAGCTCTTGTCAAACCAGTTGAGAACACCTAAATACCCCCCCCCCCTCATCTTCCATCCGGAAATATACTAATTGCGATCAACGTGTTTGGGAACGTGTCAGGTAGGAAGAGGTGGTTGTTGCCAGTTTTACAAATGAGCTGCTTTCTAGTGAAGCTAATCTTCATCTCGTCTCCTCCTCCCTATTCTTCTTCTTCTCCTTCTCCTCTTCCTCCTTCTTCTTCTTCCTTTCCGAATTAGTCTTCTTCTTATGTTCTAGTTATTGTTATTGTATTTTTAATTAGGTCTAAATTGTAATAGAGTTGTCATAACTTGTAATGTGGACCTGTAAATAAAGCAAATTCAAATTCAAGATGGTAATATACGTATTTTGTTGGTGGCGATCCGGAACAGTCCTGCAGACTGCAGAGCTCTTGTCAAACCAGGTTCTTAGGTTAGATAGCCAGGGAATTCTTCTTCCGGGAGTTAGTATGGGCTAATGGGCACCAAACAGTACGTCGCCGATCGTTCTGTACGCAACTAGTCTCCAGCATATTTGGGTCCTCGTTAGTGATGGAAATGCATCTATTATTTCGATATTAATTGCCTATTAGTGTGTTTTATTTTAATTTGTATCCCGTTATGCGGGATAGTAGGTTCATCTACAGCAGTTATTATTAGCTGAATATTGGATAATGATGTTGGGGTTTTAAACGATATTCAGGGTAGACTTTTGGAATGAGGAAGTTCTTTTTGAGCTCCACCTAACCCTATCTGGAAACTCGAAACGTTCAGGTTTTATATTTGTATTGTGTTTTATATTATATTGTGTTTTATATTGTATTGTGTAACTTGAAATACAACGTACCTACCTACTGTGTGTTGTCGATGTTGTGTGTTGTTACGGGCGTCTATAGGCGTCTATACTTATTTCAGCAAAAGTAACTCAACTTTTAATACTCTTCTATAGGCAGCAGGCAGTGTCAATCTACCATAGTGTAAATAACGCTGAAGTCACGGGTTTTCTCCATCAATTCCATCATTTAGGCACAAAAATCACTCAACCAAGGACGTAATTTCAATATGGAAAACCGCCCACACCGCCGTTTTGCCGTCAGCCCCCGTGAAGTTTGTGGCTAAACGCCCCGATTTCCACGAATAGCCTGACAACGTGAAAGTCGTTTCACCAAGTCACCGTTCAGAGGTTCACCGCATCGAGCGGTGCTGATACACCACCGCCGATGTGGTGCGGTTGTTACGCCGTTTGATAAATGATGTTCCAACAATTCAGCTTCGTGTCCCTCCCCCTCCCGTGAAATGTTTCCCGTTGCTTTCTTCTCCTCCTTTTTCATTTCTCATCTCTCCCATTCTTCCCATCCTATCTCCCATGGAGTCTTCTTCTTCCTCCAATTCTTTCATCTCCCGCATTGTTTAGTTTCAACTATACGAGTAGCATCATCGCACCACTACTCAACGGGGTATTCTTTTGTAATTAATTGTTTTTCATGTAGTTACCGGGTGGTCGCGGTGGATGTACTGCTTTCTCCCAACTCGGAGGACTTTGGTTCGGCGTAGAGGGGTTCAAAAGACCTTACAGATCCTATATACCTACTTCCTAAGGTTATCATAGGTTTGGCTTTACAGACGGCCACGCTCCAATGTGAGACAGGCCTTACGAATTGTACGTGATGAGCTTTCAAGTAGTCCAGGGAACCGATCGCAAGATCTTCTCCAAATTTTGTACAAAATCTGAACAATGTTTTCGCCGCAACTTTCTTCTGTGCGTTACTCGTAACTTTTTAGAGAAAACAAGTCATTTGTTAGTTCCACCCCTTAAAATATTCTCCCCCATTTGGCTCTCTAGAGCCCCCCACCATTCCTTCCATGGAAGCTCTCTACAACATCCCCTCCTCCACCTCCCCTCTCCTCATCCTCCTTCCCCTCTCCTCCTATTATCTGTTTCCAATAAGCTGTCGAATCCCCCGCTCCCCCCCCCCCTCCCTCTCTCTCTCTCTCTCTCTCTTTCTCTCTCTCTCTCTCTCTCTCTTGTCTGTCTGTCACAAACGTCTTTTATCCTTATTTCTCTTTACCGCTCACATTCTCTCTTTCTTTATCCTTCCCCTCTCTTTGTCCTAATCTTTCTCCCTATTTTTTCTGGATCTTTACCTCTCTCTCTCTCTCTTTCTCTTTTTCCTTCTTTCTCATCTGACAAAATCTTTTTCAATTATGTATGAATTTTATGTGATGTTTCCATTTCTGTATAGGGAGAAAAAAAAAAAGTGCTATGAAGACTTTTGAGCTTACAGTTTTGTCAGCATTTTTTCGCTATCTATTTATCTCTCTTGTATAGTATGTACATAAAAGAATGTATATGTATGTAATGTACATATCCCAAGAGAAGAAGGAGGAGGAGAAGAAGAAGAAGAAGAAGAAGAAGAAGAAGAAGAAGAAGAAGAAGAAGAAACTGTGAATTCCGTTGAACAATAATAAAAGAAGTGAGAAAATGCAAATAAAAACTATTAAAAGCATGTTTTTTCCGGTATCTCATTTTTGTTTGTTTAGAAGTTTAGATCTATTGCCCAAACTTATTTGATATTTATTGAAATAATTCTTTTTAATTTGCCAGGGCATACCTAGACCTCCTAGGAATTTCAATAAAGTTTCCAAAATGTTCTAAATTCAAAGTCTGCCTTTGTTTCCTCTCTCTCTCTCTCTCTCTCTCTCTCTCTCTCTCTCTCTCTCTCTCTCTCTCTCTCTCTCGCTCCCTCTCTCTCTCTGTGGTAAAATGAACAGAGATTTCCCCAATCTTTTCGCATCCAAAGACTAGAAATCTCGAGGGGAAGAAGGAGAAGAGGAGGGGGAGAGAGTTTAAAAGGGAAAGCAAGGGGAGAGGGAGGAGAAAGATCTAATAGGAAAAAGAGGAGGGAAAAATCTAAGAGGAGGAAGAGGGGAAGGGAGAGCTCCTTTGGGGTTTTTCTAATTTCCTTAAACGTCACAAGGAATTTTCCTTGCTCGCAGGATTCGTTTGATTTACGATTAGAATAAATAAAAATCCTCGGGCGGTAAAGGTGGTTCTCAAAGTTCGATTCCCAATGGAGGCTCTTATACGAAAATATGTATAGGTATGTACTTACCTATGTATCTACTATCTACATAAATATTTACCTATATTAGGGATAGAATAAAATATACATAGGTAGGTACCTATTAACCTTGTTTATACTGCCAGAATGAGAGTGTAAAGTTTACTCCCGCAGTCTACAAATAAACAAATAACGAAATGCTATGTTGGGGAAAAATTTCCTTGGTAATGTAGGTACCTTGAATGTATAATCATCAGGTATGAATTATTATTTCAAGTTCATGGGTACGTACTACATAGATAACTAAATAATAAGAACCTAATATGTAGATACATATTATCTATAACTATCCAACTATCTACCTACTGAATTGATAGTTTAAATTAGTCAATCACAAAAACTTTCAAAGGCATACATCTCCTATTAGGAGTGGATCAGTGGTTGGGTGGAAGAGCTCCTCCAAGAGAATCCTGACTATCGAAAATAAAACAATTTCCGGCCTGAGAAACGACACCGGAAAATCTGGGCTAAAAAATTTATTCTATTAAATAAAAGAAATATCTTATTCTTGTATGCTCACAGGAAAATATGAGTGTGAACTGGACACTGTTGCTGTAATACATTAGTATGCTCACAACATTGTCAGCATAAATCATAGGGGATATTTTTATGTAAATATTTTTTTCACTTTTTCCTGGTGCAGATCGGGTGAATTAAGGTTTCAAAATGATTTAGTCTCACAGGAAAATATGAGTGTGAACTGGACACTGTTGCTGTAATACATTAGTATGCTCACAACATTGTCAGCATAAATCATAGGGGATGTTTTTATGTAAATATTTTTTCACTTTTTTCTGGTGGAGAGTGTAAGGTTTCAAAATGATTTAGTTATACTGGCCAACATTCACTGACCGTGAGGGTGGAACCGTGAGGACCTTTTTATAACCTTCATTAACCGGGAAAATCGGCTTCTCTGGCCTTTACGAACCTTCATTAATTAGGTAAACTGAATTCTTTGGATTTTATTAACTTTCATTTCATCCAGGGCCGTATTTTAGGGGCCGAGCCCCCTCGTAACATGGGCTTCATCATTGCTACTTTACTATGGGGTGGACACCGAAAATTTGGAGCATCAACCGCCCCCTACCCGTAAATAACAGCCTGGATACGGCCCTGGTCTCATCTCAGACTTTCCTATGAAAAGTATTGCTAAAAAAGTCTTGCTTACAAAGCCTATATCCTATATTTATTATTATTTTAGTGTATGAATTTAGAAAAACTGCAGCTCGAACCACCCTGTATAACAAAGCCGGGGAAAATATAAAACGGGTTCAAAATTCTCATCCATATATGTACCTATCTACCTGGTGGTTTCCAATACGCTGTCGAATAGTCAAAATGTTTTGTTCTTCTGGTTGAATGGAAGAGACCCGCTGGCGAATTCCTCCCCTCCTTCCCCTCAAACTGAAGAACTACGAGTTAGGTGTAAGGGAGGGAATGTTCCTTCCCCTCCCTCAAACTCGAAAACTACGAGTATTTATAAGGGAGAGAATGTAGGGATTTTTCCTGCAATCAGCGGTGGTTTAGATTCCCACCGAGGGATTTGATTGGTTTTCATTGCGAGGATTTTATTACGGCGCGGTGTGATGCTAGATCAGTGTCATTCATGATTGTTTCCAATGTCATGAATTCATGATATAACACTGTCATGAAATTCGATATGGAGTATTCTGATAGTAAATCGGTACGTGGATTACTCATCTGGATTGGAAAGCTAAACAGATTTTGGATATCCGAAGTTCCGGTTTTACAATATTCAAATCCGAACTTACAGCTCTGATTCTGAGTAGTCAACACTTCATCAGCATACTGGGAAAATATCATGGAGAACGCGGTCATTGTTTTATTTTTGTCAGATTTTTGTTTGTAAATAATGAGAGATTATTGTCGA
Organism: Diaphorina citri; assembly: GCF_000475195.1. Taxonomy (NCBI): domain Eukaryota; kingdom Metazoa; phylum Arthropoda; class Insecta; order Hemiptera; family Psyllidae; genus Diaphorina; species Diaphorina citri. Next base: position 23,595 of record NW_007380140.1, on the reverse strand, counting down.
ATTTAGTTCAACTTAACAGCAAAGGCTATATTTTTATCAAGAGGAGCATTGATCAATTGAAAGAACCATCACATAAAACAGATGGATGCATGCAATGAACTACTCCATACGAAAGCTAAAAGCTACAATGAAGTGTTAGATAAGTTAGAAATAGAAATGGAACACCATGGATTCAATAACCCCTATCCTAGTATTTATGAGGCAATCGGCACCATCACATAAAACAGATGGATGCATGCAATGAACTACTCCATACGAAAGCTAAAAGCTACAATGAAGTGTTAGATAAGTTAGAAATGGAACACCATGGATTCAATAACCCCTATCCTAGTATTTATGAGACAATCGGAGAATATACGAGTTACATTACCACCACAAGAGAAAAACAAAACTGCTTACGTCAGCATTTTCACAACACAAATGTCTGGACGTATTTCCTTGCATTTTATGATCAACAAAAGGGTAGTTTTTTTCATGTGTTTTTCTCTTTGTTTGAAGGTGTTATTTACTTGTTTTTCCTCTCGTGTTTGTTCGCACTACACCCTTGGGATAATCAAATCCTCTGGTGTTGATGTGGTGTAAAGCTGGTAATATCATCGTTGGGATTTGACGGAAGTGTGTTTGTTTGCCTACACTCATATTTCTTTGTATTTAGAGTTGATGTGGTGTAAAGCTGGTAATATCATCGTTGGGATTTGACGGAAGTGTGTTTGTTTGCCTACACTCATATTTCTTTGTATTTAGTTTATTACCTATTTGTATCCTCGTGGGAAAGGCATTTTCAGAATCAATTTTTCAGAGTCCTGGTGTTAGTTTTGGAGATTTCTTTTCTTTGTTGTCAGGCTAAGATGTTTTGGAAGAGATGCAGAAATATAGTGTTTACTAAAAGTCTCACTCACGTTTTATTTGATATTTATTGAAATAATTCTTTTTAATTTGCCTGGGCATACCTAGACCTCCTAGGAATTTCAATAAAGTTTCCAAAATGTTCAAAATTCAAAGTCTGCCTTTGTTTCAGAATGATCCGTCATAAATTCCGACTCAGTCCACTTGACCAATATTTCATTCATTCCGGATGTTTCCATTCTGGCTGCTGGAAGCTCTAAATTTTCAGGATTAGGGTCTTTTGTGTTTTATTTTTGATTTTATCACAACAAAGGTTTATTTCGTAAAGTTCAAACATGCCAGGAAGTCTGCAAGTTTCCTGCTTGGGACAAATTTGAAAGTTTTTAGTCAAAGCGTGCGACGGATAAAGGAGGTCAGAGTGAGAGGGTTAAAAGGTTAATGTTTTCAGAGAGGGAGATGTGAAATTTTGTGGAGATATTTTAGTGGAAATTTCGTTTTAAAAGTGTCAGAGCAAATATCCACTAGGTTGACTAGGTGAGTTTTCCAAAACCCGTATTTATGAACAAAAATTCTCGCTCTCAAGTCAGACTGAAGTCAATCTGGTCAATTAGATGATTGAAGCTGATGCTTCAGTGCGACTTGAGAGCTAGTATTTTGTTCACAATAATGGGTCCTGAAACTGGCATAGAATTGGCCATAAACCTGGTCAAATGGTACACCCCGTTTGAGAATAAATTAGCATCAAAATAGCTTTCCAGCTTTCCACGAATGGGACAACATGCAGTGTTCAAATTTTGAGTTCTTGAAGTTACCATGCAAAATTAAATTACATAATTGAAGTGATTTCAGTGGTCAAATTTTGCTTTTAGAAGAACTACTTGTTCATAATGGATTTAAAGGTGAGCTACCTCACTTGACATTTTGACAAGTGACCTACCTAGGTACTTGAACGACTGGATTTCAGAGAACTCGTTATAAGAAAGATGAGTGAGTAGATAGTGGTGGAGTGATTAGGACAGTGGACTTCCAATCTTTTGAGTCCAAGTTAAGTCAAAAAATTTAGCAAGGTGCATTAATTGCGGAACGATATTTGCCACAATTATACCTAGGTATTCATGCTAATCACAATAATAAGTTATTCTTCTTCTTCTAGTGTCGTGTCCGCTGCCGAACGTTGACGATCATGTTGCTGATTTTTTCTCGATCTCCCGCCGCTCTGAACAGCTCAACGCTCGAACACTCGTACCACTCTCTCAAATTCCCCAACCATGATGTTCTCCTTCTTCCTCTTGATCTTCTTCCCACTATTCTTCCTTGTAAAATTACTTGCAATAATCCATACTTTTCCGAATTTCGCATAATATGACCAAAATATTCTAATTTACGTTTCTTGATAAGGTGTTGTAGTTCCACTTCTTTCTTCATTTTTGCCATCACTTCTGTGTTTCTAACTTTGTCTTTCCAACTTATGCGCAGCATTCTTCGATAGATCCACATTTCGAAACTTTCAATTTTCTTCATCAGGGTTTGATTCAAGGTCCATGATTCCATTCCATACAGCAATACAGGAAATATATAACACCTTACCATTCTTACTTTTAAGTCCATACTCAAGTTATGTGATTTAAATAATGCATGCATTTTCGAGAATGTTGTTCTGGCTTGTTCAATTCGGCATTTAATGTCTCTTGATGGTTCCCAGTCTTCATTCAGATTACTGCCTAAATATTTGATTTTACTGACTCTCTCAAGTGGTTCTCCATTTATTATCAATTCTTCATTTGTTGGTAATGTATCCTTACTTTTGCTTATGATCATATATTTGGTTTTCTTTATGTTCAGGTTTAGTCCATATTTCCTGCAGCTGTTCACTATTTTATTCATAAGGCTTTGAAGCTCCATCATGCTACTTCCAAATATTACCGTGTCATCAGCGTATCTAATGTTATTGATGACTGTCCCGTGGATGTTGATTCCTTCTTCTGTATCTTCAAGAGCCTCTTTGAATATTTCCTCTGAGTAAAGATTAAACAAGAGCGGTGATAGGATACAGCCTTGTCTAACTCCGCGTCTTATAAAAACTTCTCCTGTTTCTTCATTCTCTGTTTTCACTGTCGATTTTTGTTTCCAGTATAAGTTGCCGATTATCCTAATATCTCTCTCGTCTATATTCGTCTTCTTTAGTATTTCAATAAGTTTTCCATGTTGAACTCGATCAAAAGCTTTTTCAAAATCGATGAAGCATCCATACACATTCTTATTCATATCCAGACATCTTTGAACTAATACTTGAACACAAAACAATGCTTCACGCGTCCCCAATCCTCCTCGAAATCCAAACTGGGTGTTTCCAAACTGCTCTTCAATCTTTCTACAAATTCTTTGATGAATTATCTTCAAAAATATTTTAAGGGCATGACTCATTAAACTTATAGTTCTATATTGATTGCATCTTTTGGCATATGTAGATTTAGGTATAGGTATAAAGGTAGATTTTAACCATTCTTCTGGGATGTGGCCTGAACTGTAAATATCATTGAATTGTTTCAGAAGTATTTTCAATGTTTCAGTGTCTAGTATTTTCAAGACTTCAACATGCACTGAGTCAGGCCCTGGAGCTTTTCTATTCTTTGACTTTTGTATGGCTTTTTCGATTTCATCCAATGTTATATCTGATCCAGAAGTATAATTTTGCAATCCATTACTCTTAGGTCTTTCATCATCAAACAACTCCTGTATATAATCTTCCCAGTGTTTTAGACGGTCATTTATCGACAGTATCAATTCTTGATTTTCATTTAATAATATTCCACTTGTTCTTGCTTTCTTTCGTCCTGTGATTTCTTTGATTTTTTTATGTTGATTAAAGGAGTCATGAATTAGGCCATATCCTTCTATTTCTAAACATTGTTGTGCGTGCCATTCAGTTTTAGCTTGTCTTATTTTAGTTCTAATTTCTCTCTGAATCTTTTTATACTCAATAGGATTTTGTCTGTTCGCTCTTCTTTTTTCCATTAATATAAGGATATCTTCTGTCATCCATTTTTGTTTCTTCATTCTTGATCTGTCTTCTGAGAAACTTGCCTTTGTCGCTTCATTAATATTTTTATTGATTTCTTTCCACACTTCATTGATTTTATCTTCTTCCCTTACACTTCCATCATTATTGGGTCTCAAATTCATTTCTTCTATTCTTTTCAGTTTTGTTTTTAATTCTTCTTTGACTTTATTAATCAGATCTTTGTTCTTTATCTTTTCATGGTCTAATTTCATCTGATGAATCTCTTTTCTTTGGGTCTTCTTTAGTTTAATGACCATTTCTGCCATCAATAGATTATGGTCAGAGTTCACATCTGCTCCCGGAAAGGTCTTAACCGATTTAATGGCGTTCCTGTATCGTTTATTTATCGTGATGTAATCTATCTGGTTCCTTATGATATTTTCAGGGGTATCTCCTGGCGCTCTCCATGTGTATAATCGTCTTGGAGGTAATTTGAAGAAGGTGTTCATGATTATTTGATCAAATTCTAGACAGTAGTTGAAAAACATGTCTCCCCTTTCATTTCGTTGTCCTAATCCATGATCTCCAACAATGTGTTCTTGTTTTCCTTTACCGATTTTGGCATTTAGATCGCCCATCAAAATTATAATATCATTGTTCTTCAGTTGTTTCCTTACATTTCTCAGATTTTCATAAAAAGATTCGATTTCGTCTTCTTCTGCATTACAAGTTGGTGCGTATAACTGTATTATATTTGTCATTACTGGTTTGGTTTCAATTTGGATTAGGATGATTCTATCCGAAAAGGGTACGAAGTTCTTTACTGAACGACTTGTAACTTTGTCTAGAATAATTGCGACTCCATTCTGATGTCTGGGGTCATCATTGCCACTGTAATAAATTACATGATCATTGATTTTTTTTTCTCTTACAAAAGAAACCTACTTTTGTAAGTAGGTAATAAACTAAGTAGGTACTGGGGCATTAGAGGTAAACGTACGAAATGGACTTTGCCAGACTAAAAGTTCATCCAAAATTACTCCCCTTTCCGTAAAAAACTAGTTGTAAATTACTGGTCTGGCAGTTAATGTGAGTCTCAGTGAGTGTTTTGCTTACAAAGGCACATAATACAGGAGTTAATGGCATTTTTAGTTTCTATTTTTCGTCGTTATCGCCCTACCGTGGTCCTAACCGAAATGCTGCAGTGTTTTCACAACCTCGGGAGCTCGGGACTTTACGAAAGCTTTCGAAATCTTTTTTTATCCCCTTTTTTCGGGTCGTAAATTAAACTTAAACTGCTTCTTTGGTCCGGGTGGACATAATCGGTTGTGACTTGTGAATTTTATGGCCTTCCTACTCTACGTGTAGCAGTTCTTTTTCATTTACGGCGCGGCGTTTTCAAATTACGGATACGTTCTAAATTTTAGCTAAAAATCATAAGAAAATAAAATCAGACAAACCGTTTGACAATAACCAACAGACAAAAGGAAATAAGTAAATACTTGGATTACTTGGAAATCACTTGATTTGTTCACTTGTTATGGGTCATCAAGTCATCAGGGTAGTGAAATTTGAACACCAAAGAGGAAGCTGCAAGATTTTTCTCCGTTCAAACATGCCAGGAAGTCTGCAAGTTTCCTGCTTGGGACAAATTTGAAAGTTTTTAGTCAAAGCGTGCGACGGATAAAGGAGGTCGGTGTGAGAGGGTTAAAGGTTAATGTTTTCAGAGAGGGAGATGTGAAATTTTGTGGAGATATTTTAGTGGAAATTTCGTTTTAAAAGTGTGAGAGCAAATATCCACTAGGTGAGTTTTCCAAAACCCGTATTTATGAACAAAAATTCTAGCTCTCAAGTCAGACTGAAGTCAATCTGGTCAATTAGATGATTGAAACTGATGCTTCAGTGCGACTTGAGTACTTGAGAGCTAGTATTTTGTTCACAATAATGGGTCCTGAAACTGGCATAGAATTGGCCATATACCGGGTCAAATGGTACACCCCGTTTGAGAATAAATTAGCATCAAAATAGCTTTCCAGCTTTCCACGAATGGGACGACATGCAGTGTTCAAATTTTGACCTCTTGAAGTTACCATGCAAAATTAAATTACATAATTGAAGTGATTTCAGTGGTCAAATTTTGCTTTTAGAAGAACTACTTGTTCATAATGGATATATAAAGGTGAGCTACCTCACTTGACATTTTGACAAGTGACCTACTTACTTGAACGACTGGATTTCAGAGAACTCGTTATTAAGAAAGATCAGTGAGTAGATAGTGGTGGAGTGGACTGTGGACTTCCGATCTTTTGAGTCCAAGTCAAGTCATAAAATTTAGCTAGGTGCATTCATTGCGGAACGATATTTGCCACAATTATACCTAGGTATTCATGCTAATCACAATAATAAGTTATAATGATTTTTTTTTTTTTCTTACAAAAGAAACCTACTTTTGTAAGTAGGTAAACTAAGCAGGTACTGGGGCATTAGAGGTAAACGTACGAAATGGACTTTGCCAGACTAAAAGTTCATCCAAAATTACTCCCCTCTCCGTAAAAAACTAGTTGTAAATTAATGGTCTGGCAGTTAATGTGAGTCTCAGTGAGTGTTTTGCTTACAAAGGCACATAATACAGGAGTTAATGGCATTTTTAGTTTCTATTTTTCGTCGTTATCGCCCTACCGTGGTCCTAACCGAAATGCTGCAGTGTTTTCACAACCTCGTTTTTTTGTTTTTTTTTTTTTTTTTTTTTTTTTTTTTTTTTTTTTTTTTTTTTAAGAGGTTTGACAGAGGGAACTTTAACTGCTATGGTCTTATCGTCCCGAAATCGAGGAGAGAAGGAAGACAGGATAGGAGAAAGCCAGCCGTTCCGAGAACGAACATTATCCCATCAGGATAAAATCCGCCCCGGGCGGGAATCGAACCCGCGGCCTAGCGCTTACAAGGCAGACGCACTACCAACTAAGCTAACTAGGCTGGCTCTAATACTTCTGAAACTTGAAAGTTTCCACTGATAGCTAGGGACTAGTTCCGACTTTTATACTTTAAGCCGAGACACACTGCACACTACGACGTTTTCTTCTTCTTCTTCTTCTTCTTCTTCTTCTTCTTCTTTTTATATTTTTTGACCGATACCCACAGGACAGAAATTTTACAGTTTGATAGGATCGCCTCAGAAAACATCAATCATCGTAGATTCGTAGAGTGCCATGTGTACCAAACTTCATAATATATATTTCCCTTCTTTTAACTATGTACCTTGATCTATAACAATTATAAATTTCATTTAATCTACTTTTTATGTTCTTTTGAAATGTAGCTCTCTAGTACAAGTTCGATTATTGTTTCTCACAAACAATATTGTTGACAAGTTTTTTTCTCGGACGAATAATTTATAATTCTTCTTCTTCTTCTTCTTCTTCTTCTTCTTCTTCTTTTTCTCTTCGTTCTCTTGTGTTTAAAAGAAATGAAACGGTTTCGAGTACGGTACGTAGGTACCTCTATCTTAATCTTAACTGCTATCATTATCTTTATTATATGCTCTTGTTCACATATCAGGATTCTTATCTTTGTTCGTACATCCCTTGTTTTTTTCCTCCTCATGTTTTGTTGCTCCAATTTTCTTCTCTATTCTGTTCTACATTCTCATTCTTTATTCTATTTCATATCTGCTTTCTATTCTACCAATGTCCGGTAGTTCAATATCTTTTTCACTGTTGGTCTTGGTTTGGATTTTCAATTTGTTTGTCGATAATGTTTGGTCTCGTCGTGATGTCATTATCTTGTATGTGTAAGTCACCAATTTCTAGATTATTTTCGTCATCAATATGTATTTTTGATCGATTATTTTTATCAGAAAGGGCCAAGAACTGAAAGTACCTAACCGAATGGAAACACATAATTTCATATTCGATTTCGATTTGTTATAAGTTCAATGCAATTGTACATAAATACCTATACCAATAATTGATTCATTAATAACATTGATTCATTAATAACATTGATTCATTAATAACATTAAAGCACCCTCTCCAGTCACCCTGTATATGGACAGAAAAAGAATGAAAATAAATACTGTAATGTTTTATCTTATAAAATATACTTTATTATGGCAACTGGCAACCGAAAAACAGAAACACAATAGCTACATAATGGCAACTATACATACAGACTTATAGCTACATAATATGTACCTAAGTATAGCAAGTGCAAGTACATATTAGGTACAGATATACATACTTAATCTTAACTGCTATCATTATCTTTATTATATGCTCTTGTTCACATATCAGGATTCTTATCTTTGTTCGTACATCCCTTGTTAGGAGTAAGCTCACTAAGATAATTAGCAAATGAATCTCTTTTGACCTTTTGAATTTCAGCCTTAAGCTTTCCAACAAGGCG
>NW_007380140.1:15124-15197 GCF_000475195.1 Diaphorina citri | reverse complement strand
TTTCATGAAATTTGGCAAGATTTTCATTTCAAGTTAAACTTAAGTTTATCTTTAGATTTCATACATACGACGG
>NW_007380140.1:6731-15114 GCF_000475195.1 Diaphorina citri | reverse complement strand
CACCACTCTGAGGGGCCCAGACGCCGAGTACTACCCATTTGAAAAACATACTAATCCGTTGGCGGACCCTGTACTATTAAAATTCTCTTGCCTCCATTGTCTTTAAAATCTTCTTCCTTCCTCATTCTTGTCTTTCCTTCTCTCCTCTCATTCCCTCCTTCTAGCACCATTTTTCCCTCCAATAATCATAAATCAACGTTTGATTTTTATGAAAAAGAAAGCAATAAATCCCTTCGCTCCCTCAAGTCCTTCTAGCACCATTTTTCCCTCCAATAATCATAAATCAACGTTTGATTTTTATGAAAAAGAAAGCAATAAATCCCTTCGCTCCCTCATTTTTCCCGATAATAGCTTACAACTTCTTCCCCCCCTCCTGATTTTGTCCCGCTTTCCTTCTCTCCTCTCATTCCCTCCTTCTAGCACCATTTTTCCCTCCAATAATCATAAATCAACGTTTGATTTTTATGAAAAAGAAGGCAATAAATCCCTTCGCTCCCTCATTTTTCCCGATAATAGCTTACAACTTCTTCCCCCCCTCCTGATTTTGTCCCACCAATTTCTACAAATTCTTTCTTGTTCTTTTCCTTTCGCATACATTTTTCATGTGCTTGCTCGCTCTATTATTTTTCTTTTTTTATTATTTCAAAAGTTTTCTGATATGTTTTTTTTCTTCTTCTTCTTCTTCTTTTTCTTTCCCGCCAATTTCTACAAATTCTTTCTTGTTCTTTTCCTTTCGCATACATTTTTCATGTGCTTGCTCGCTCTATTATTTTTCTTTTTTATTATTTCAAAAGTTTTCTGATATGTTTTTCTTCTTCTTCTTCTTCTTCTTCTTCTTCTTCTTCTTCTTTTTCTCTTCGTTCTCTTGTGTTTAAAAGAAATGAAACGGTTTCGAGTACGGTACGTAGGTACCTCTATCTTAATCTTAACTGCTATCATTATCTTTATTATATGCTCTTGTTCACATATCAGGATTCTTATCTTTGTTCGTACATCCCTTGTTTTTTTCCTCCTCATGTTTTGTTGCTCCAATTTTCTTCTCTATTCTGTTCTACATTCTCATTCTTTATTCTATTTCATATCTGCTTTCTATTCTACCAATGTCCGGTAGTTCAATATCTTTTTCACTGTTGGTCTTGGTTTGGATTTTCAATTTGTTTGTCGATAATGTTTGATCTCGTCGTGATGTCATTATCTTGTATGTGTAAGTCACCAATTTCTAGATTATTTTCTTCATCAATATGTATTTTTGATCGATTATTTTTATCAGAAAGGGCCAAGAACTGAAAATACCTAACCGAATTGAAACACATAATTTCATATTCGATTTCGATTTGTTACAAGTTCACTGCAATTGTACATAAATACCTATACTTACCAATAATTGATTCATTAATAACATTAAGCACCCTCTCCAGTCACCCTGTATCCGGTAGTTCAATATCTTTTTCACTGTTGGTCTTGGTTTGGATTTTCAATTTGTTTGTCGATAATGTTTGGTCTCGTCGTGATGTCATCTTGTATGTGTAAGTCACCAATTTTAGATTTTTTTCTTCATCAATATGTATTTTTGATCGATTATTTTTATCAGAAAGGGCCAAGAACTGAAAGTACCTAACCGAATTGAAACACATAATTTCATATTCGATTTCGATTTGTTATAAGTTCAATGCAATTGTACATAAATACCTATACTTACCAATAATTGATTCATTAATAACATTAAAGCACCCTCTCCAGTCACCCTGTACATGGACAAAAAAAGAATGAAAATAAATACTGTAATGTTTTATCTTATAAAATATACTTTATTATGGCAACTGGCAACCGAAATACAGAAACACAATAGCTACATAATGGCAACTATACATACAGACTTATAGCTACATATGTATAGCAAGTACATAGGTACAGACATACATACATGGCCAAATATGGCAAGTATACATACAGACTTATAAATTTTCCATAAGACACTACGCTGCGGATTTTCATTCTGCTTTCTCTCCACAGTCCTCGTGTATTTCTGGCGTATACAGTGTGTGGTTAAAGTTCTAGAACACCTCCCTATTTTGGATTTATTGGGAATCCAACTGAAATGTTTGTTGTATGGCTCTGCCTTCAAATGTTGAAATCATCTTTTGATTACCTTTATCACTAGATATACATAGCTAAATATGGCAAGTATACATACAGACTTATAAATTTTCCATAAGACACCACGCTGCGGATTTTCATTCTGCTTTTTCTCCACAGTCCTCGTGTATTTCTGGCGTATACAGTGTGTGGTTAAAGTTCTAGAACACCTCCCTATTTTGGATATACTGGGAATCCAACTAAAATGTTTGTTGTATGGCCCTGCCTTCAAATCTTGAAATCATCTTTTGATTACCTTTATCACTCTTTCAGAGGTCAAACTCGAACCTTTGATTTTTATTTTATTTGACATTTAGTCTGACATTGATTATTTATTTATGAAGTTTTCATTTATTAGAACCATTAAGTAAAAAAAAAAAAAAATACCTTATGTACGTACATAAAATAAAACATATTATTATACTTACATTTCAGCTCTTAAAAGTTTTTTTTTTTCTATTTTATACGAACACGATATACTGGGTGATGTCGTAGACATAATTTTTTAATGAATGTTTCCATAAATCATTAATCTACATTCCTAGGTAGTTAGTTTGTTATTTTATTTCAAATGTTTCATAAGTTTCATAACCCATCAAAAAGAAATGGACTAAAAACTTCAAAAGCACATTTATGACAAGAGTCATAAAAAATAACATGTTATTTATACCTAAATACCATTAAGTACGTATGTCTATGTATTACCTATGTACGTACATAAAATAAAACATATTATTATACTTACATTTCAGCTCTTATTTTTTTTCTATTTTATACGAACACGATATACTGGGTGATTATGATTCGTCCAAATTCAAAATTCTGCTTTTCCATTGGCTATTACACTTGTAAGATACTTTTCCATACTTTGGTGATTCAGGGCACAGTACAAATCTCTCTATTAAATAAATATTCAACAAATGGTATACCTACCCATCTGTAAAAGCCGGAGCTTGTGCCACGGATGGGGAGTTCATTAAATATAATTTATTGATTATAATCAATGATCTTTATCACTAACTATATCCTCCTTCGTTCCCATGTAGTTGGTCCGTTCAGGACTTTTCTGACACCCTGTAAGTCATATTTCCTTCACATATAAGCGGCTTGGTCCTCTATTTCTCGTTAAATCTATGACAGGGTAACTTTATGACAAGAGTCATAAAAAATAACATGTTATTTATACCTAAATACCATTAAGTACGTATGTCTATGTATTACCTATGTACGTACATAAAATAAAACATATTATTATACTTACATTTCAGCTCTTATTTTTTTTCTATTTTATACGAACACGATATACTGGGTGATGTATTAGAAATTATTTTTTCATGAATGTTTCCATAAATCATTAATCTACATTCCTAGGTAGTTAGTTATTTTATTTCAAATGTTTCATAACCCATCAAAAAGAAATGGACTAAAAACTTCAAAAGCACACAATCAATAAAGCCGAAGGCATACCTACCTAACTAACTACTTATTTCTAATGAAACTGCAATTTTGGCAGAATCTGGGCCAAAACTTTGCTTCTATGTATAGGTATTATCTATTTTCACCCTGTATAACGTACTTATACTTATAACATGCATTACAATAATATTTTTACACCATTTTCGAACCAGGTGCCTAAAAATAATAATAATAATAATAATTTACTATGTATTGGTAAAAATTAGAAAAAAATTCTGAACCCTAGCCGGAACTTTTTTTAAAAAAGTCTATTTTTTTTTTTTTAAAAAAATAAAAAAAAATTTTACCCCCCACCCCACTTTTTTTTAAAAAAAATTTTTTTTTTTTTTTTTTTTTTTTTTTTTTTTTTTTTTGCTCTATAAATGGCAAAAAAGGAACGATCTTTAAAAAGTTCCGGATCGGGTCCAGAATTTTTTTCTAAATTTTACCAAATAATTCAATTAATGTTCTGTGTTATTTCCTAAAGCAACTGCTTCAAAAATGGTGTAAAAATATTGAGGAGAAAAAAAGTTACACCAACATTTATCTCCAAAAACATGCATTTTCAGCACAAAACTGATCCTTGTTTTTAATTTTTCTTTTTTTACTCACAAGGTATGTAGGTATGCGGTCTTGTGGAATAAGTTTTAAACTGTACAGCAAAAAACATTAATACCTAATGGTTTTAAAAAAAAAAAATGAACACTGAGCAGCAGTTTGAGAAAAACCAAAAAATAGGGGTACCCCGAATTTATTGCTCTCCAGTGTATAATGTTGTACCTAATAATGATGTCTCTAGGGGGGAAGTTAAAACCAAAGGGTTTTAAAAAAAAAAAAAAAAAAAAAAAAATTAACACTGAGCAGCAGTTTGAGAAAAACCAAAAAATAGGGGTGCCCCGAATTTATTGCTCTCCAGTGTATAATGTTGTACCTAATAATGATGTCTCTTATGTGAGTATGAGTTAGGTCTGTTAGGTCATGTTCTTCTGTAGATACTGCAGATATTTGCTTGACTTAACTTTGGTGTACCTTTCGATTTGTATTGAAGGTACCTACCTAGTATGTAGATTGTAGATGTACTTACCTATCTGAGGCAGATGAGGCATACGAGATGATACAAGTACCATTTGGATTCACTTTCACCAGATAGAATAATCTTTTTGTTTCTGCTTCACATTCTAAATACCTATTATTTTGTTTATATTGCCAAATGTTTCAATTATCCCTATAAGCATCGTTGGTTCAGTGGTAGAATGCTCGCCTGCCACGCGGGCGACCCGGGTTCGATTCCCGGACGATGCAACAGTTTTTTTTTTGTCAATTTGCGATCTCTATTTTTGACTTTGACAATATTATTTGTCAATTGTGAATATTGACTAATCTTCTTATCCTCTCCTATTGACATCTATTGCAACATTTTCAATTGGTTTTTTGCTTTTCAAATCTCTGCTTTCTTTTTACATTTTCCCCATCTTGATATTCTCTTGATTCCAGATATTTTCAATTCAAATTTATTATTGTTTATCTTTTTTACTTATCAGTATTTTTGCATTCTCACTTTTCCATGAATAAACAACTCATCAATGTGCGAGTATACTTTAATCTCCATAATATCCATAATATTGTTTAAGATAAAACTTCCAAGTGCATTATCAGGAAATGTAAAAAATATAAATCGAGTAGGTAAGGTAAAGGTACTGTTCGGTTTTTCAACCATGTTTTTCCCTCTTTCCATTCTCCATTCTTCCCTTCAAAACACCTGGGAATTCTCTCCACAACTCAATAAGGACTGTCCTCAATTATTTTGTTACCTTTTTATCCCTCTTACTTTATGACGTCCGTGTTTTCTTCCAATATTTTCCCTTTCCCTGGTTTGCACACGTATTGGTTTTATTATTTTCCCAATATTACTTACCTTTTTATCCTTTCTTTCCCCCCCTCTTCTAAACTTTCCCTTTTTCTTTGTTTGTTTTACGGGAGTTTGTCGTGTTTGTCCTTTATTCTCTTCTACCGTTGGGTTGCCTTGATTTTCTAGTTCAGTTTTTAGACCTTTTTTCTTCTCCTCTCTATAAACTTTTGCCAAATTTTGTTAATTTCACAGATTTTTTTCCAAAATAGTTAAATATTTGGGTACCTAATCTTTGACGTTATTTTTTGAGGAAGCCAAGAGTTCTATTCGGCAATGGGGTTTTCCTTTATGACAATTTTCTTTTGTACGATTCGTTCCAAATTCAATACAAACAAATTTCGAATTCATGCTTAATGTCTTCTTTTTGAACATTCTCTTCTTCAAATAACTCAATTTTTTGTTTGGCGTATAGCTACATTATTTTCTTCGTTTCCTTTTAGGTTCTTTCTTTTCAAAATTTCATCTCTTCAAACATGAAAAAATGCCATCGCGGCCTTTGATTGTTGCTCCGTTTACTTTTGAATAATCAAGAAGAATGATGTTTTTCTTCGTTTCCTTTTAGGTTCTTTCTTTTCAAAATTTCATCTCTTCAAACATGAAAAAATGCCATCGCGGCCTTTGATTGTTGCTACGTTTACTTTTGAATAATCAAGAAGAATGATATAGGAACTTGTAGTACATTGTTTACTAATCCAATAAGTCTCTTTTTTGTTTGAATTAGACTTGTTTACTTGTTTGTTGTTCATGTTAATTTGGTAGTTACCCCGTGATCTGTTTAGATTTGAGAATTCTACCATTACTACTGTCTGTTTCTCCATTAACATTAGCATTGTCATTTGTCACTTCTGGATGTGGACCGTTTCGTCCCCCCGTGATCTGTTTAGATTTGAGAATTCTACCATTACTACTGTCTGTTTCTCCGTTAACATTAGCATTGTCACTTCTGGATATGGACAGTTTCGTCTGTTTCTAACTTATCAAGATTTGTAGACAATCCGGGTTATGGTTTTGTGTAATTTATTTTTCAAATAAATATTACCTAGGTATACTGTATTTGTTTTCCACGTGGAAATATGGGTTCTGTAAAATAATGTAATAAAGAATCCATTATGGATTTTCTTCTTCCTTGTCGAAGTTTATCCTTGGCATAGGCTTTGTAATTTTGTATACCTTGTTTATCCTGTCTTCTTTTTGATTGATTAGTTGCCCTGTTCTCTTCTCTTCTCTATTCTCTACCGTATTGTTTCCTTCCTATGGAGACTCACTGTTTCCTCTAGCTACATACGTGGTAAATTGTTTTGAAATTCTCTTCTCTTCTCTATTCTCTACCGTATTGTTTCCTTCCTATGGAGACTCACTGTTTCCTCTAGCTACATACGTGGTAAATTGTTTCTATTCTCTACCGTATTGTTTCCTTCCTATGGAGACTCACTGTTTCCTCTAGCTACATACGTGGTAAATTGTTTTGAAAATGAATTTTTGGACTTGTCTTCTGCTCATGCTCTCCCCCTGGTAAAATAAAGACGTATGTACATTTTTACTTTCTATTTCTTTTCAAATACCTACGTATTCTGCAAATGTAATAGAAAGTCGTGTGATGTTCACACCAGATTTTTGGACTTGCCTTCTGCTCATGCTCTCCCCCTGGTAAAATAAGGCCGTATAGGTATGCAGATTCGATGTAGACTTTATGACTGTATAGAATATAATATTCATTTCTCCTTCATCTTCTTCTTTTTCTTCCTGCTTTACTTTTTCTTTTTCCTCTCTTTCCTCTGCTTCTTCTTCGTCTTCTCTTTCCATCAAGTTCTCTGTTCTTCAAGTTATTCTTAATTCCTCATGCGTCATCAGTTCATCACCTGTGTCTTCTCTCTCTCTCACTCTCTTGTCTCAACTTTTTTTCTCCCCCCCCTCCCCCTAAATCACTCACCTTTTGTCAATTATTTTATTCTCTCTCTCTCTCTCTCTCTCTCTCTCTCTCTCTCTCTCTCTCTCTCTCTCTCTCTCTCTCTCTCTCTCTCTTGTGTCAACTTCCCCCCCCTAAATCACTCACCTTTGTCAAAGTTTTTTATTTTATTTATTTTTTAGACACCAAATACAACAAAGTCATCAATTATGTAGGGAGTTCAAACAGAGTAAAAAACTTTTCTTCTATATTTGATGGTGTCCAATAAATAAATTATAACTCTGCTTTTTTTTAATGCCATCCTTTATTCTTACTGGGTGGGAATTAATCCCCGTACCATTTGGACTGCAAGTTTTAAATAACCTTGGGAATACAAGGATTAAGTTAACCCTATATTATTTGCAAACTGCAGTCACGTCCGTATAATCACGTACGATGGACGTGTTGTGAGTAATTATAAACTAGTTTTTCTTTTAGTTTTTATCTTCTTTTGAATCACGTGCTGCAGTGACCACTGGAGCTTTTATCCCTAGCCAGGGACTTTCACAGCTTTCAAGGGCCCAAGGGTGCTAACGAAAACAATATCGGCCCCTCCTCACCCAAAGGTTTAAGTCCTGAATAAAAAGCAAAAGATTTACAGATCCACAAAAGTTTTAGCTCTGCATGCAATACTGAACTATAGCCTCTAGCTCTTACCGTTCTCGAGAAATGTATTTTGTTACAGAGAGACCCACAAACACACGGACCAGTGGCTGAAACTTTGATGGATTTATGCTCTATTGACCTCAAAACAGTCAAAACGTGTTTTGGCATTAAAAACTGACGATCGAAAATTTTGGCGAAAACACTAGGTACATTTATTATTAGGAAGGAGAGTAAAAAAGAGCCGGTTCCGGGACCCTTTGACTCATCGAGAAGCCTTGGGCCCGGGGAAAAGGAGGCCGGATGCCCCCCCCCCCCCCCTTGGGGACGGCCCT
>NW_007380140.1:0-6651 GCF_000475195.1 Diaphorina citri | reverse complement strand
CCGTTTTGTCACTATAGCTGAAAACCGCCAAAAAACGGTCGAAATCTGTCCAAAAGCGGTCAAAATACCGCCAAGCGCTGCAACCAACTCAACCAAACGTTTTGTGTTGCATTCTTGTCACATTTGTGAACTACATACCAAATCTCAAGTCTCTAGCTTATACCGTTCCCGAAATATTGTTAAATTACACCGAAAACCGCCAAAAAGCGATAAAATGCCGCCAACCGTTGCACCGGTCTGAATGCTGAGGTGAGATGGAAGAAGCACGAGTCGAAGGTTGCAGACAAAGAAATGAAAGACAAAGGTGTCCATAGGAAGAAAGAAAACTGACAGTAGCAAATAAAATGAAAGCGAACAATGCAAGAAAAGAAATTAAAAGAGAAATAGAAGAAAGCGATGAAAGACTTGAGAAACAAAAATGAAAATTAATGAAAACTCTAGGTAAACGGGAGAGAAAAGTAATAAGAATAAAGAAAAAGAATAAATACGGGGAATTGTTGAGTCGGAATAGCTTTTCCTGTAGTTTGTCTCGGGCAGTAGCAAATAAAATGAAAGCGAACAATGCAAGAAAAGAAATTAAAAGAGAAATAGAAGAAAGCGATGAAAGACTTGAGAAACAAAATGAAAATTAATGAAAACTCTAGGTAAACGGGAGAGAAGAATAATAAGAATAAAGAAAAAGAATAAATACAGGGAATTGTTGAGTCGGAATAGCTTTTCCTGTAGTTTGTCTCGGCACAGGAATTCAACAAACATCAATTAAAACTCCCAAGAACATACAAAACATTTACAACTACAATTACTCTGACATTAATTGTTTTCCTTCTGTTTAATTTACAGATTTTTGTTCCTTGAATGTAATAAAATTCACTTACTTCAACAGGAACATTAGCTGGATCTTTAGTTGGATGGAATTAATTCTAGAAAATTGTGTTAGTGAGTTTCAACTTTGAAGTTAAGTCAATTATAATAGGATGAAAGTTCGATGTAAAAAATAGATGCTCTATCTGGTGTACGCCTAACTTTAAGTTCATATCAGTTCAGTTCTATTGCCTCTAGTGTTTTGAGCCTTGTGTGTTTGGCTTTGGTACTTACGGATTTTCTAAAGTTTGAGTTTATAAACTAGGTATTTGTTTTCCTTCTGTTTAATTTACAGATTTTTGTTCCTTGAATGTAATAAAATTCACTTACTTCAACAGGAACATTAGCTGGATCTTTGTTTTTCGGTGGAAATAAGTTGGATAGAATTAATTCTAGAAAATTGTGTTAGTGAGATTCAACTTTGAAGTTAAGCCAATTATAATAGGATGAAAGTTCGATGTAAAAAATAGATGCTCTATCTGGTGTACGCCTAACTTTAAGTTCAAATCAGTTCAGTTCTATTGCCTGTAGTGTTTTGAGCCTTGTGTGTTTGGCTTTGGTATTGGTACTTGAGGATTTTCTAAAGTTTGAGTTTATAAACTAGGTATCTACCTGTAATTAGAAAGACGTATGATTACGTATGAATCTGGTGAAAGTAAAATTAGCCGACAATGACGCCCGATTGTAAATAAAAAGATGGACATAAAATTCTACAATCTTCGAGGAGGCTTCTACTATGTCGCCCTGTAATTTAATTTTAAAGCTAATTAATGATGATTCATTTGCTCCTGAAATTTTAGAGAGGTACCCACTTAGGCTCATTCATTCTTCCATATTCAGTGAGTTTGCCATATCCACTGAAAAAAATCTACAAATAAGTTATCAAGTAAAATTAGCCGACAATGACGCCCGATTGTAAATAAAAAGATGGTCATAAAATTATACAATCTTCGAGGAGGCTTCTACTATGTCCCCCTTTCTACTATGTAATTTAATTTTAAAGCTAATTAATGATGATTCATTTGCTCCTGAAATTTGAGAGAGGTACCCACTTAGGCTCATTCATTCTTCCATATTCAGTGAGTTTTCCATATCCACTGAAAAAAATCTACACCTTGTCCTCTCTTCTTCTTTCTTCTTCTCTCTCCTCCTCCTCTTCCTTGTCCTCTCTTCTTCTTTCTTCTTCTCTCTCCTCCTCCTCCTCTTCCTTGTCCTCTCTTCTTCTTTCTTCTTCTCTCTCCTCCTCCTCTTCCTTGTCCTCTCTTCTTCTTTCTTCTTCTCTCTCCTCCTCCTCTTCCTTGTCCTCTCTTCTTCTTACAGACACCGAAGCGAATACAATAGTCCGTCCCTTATACCTTTTTATTACTATTGTAATAATAAAGGAAGGACGGACTAAAAATCTACGTACAAGTTATGGGGGGTAAATAACTCCACAACTTGTCTATTTGCAAAATCATACATTATGTTTGTTTTTCTGAACAAAACTTACAGTTTACAGCTTCTTTTTTTGTATGTATGGGGGGTAAATAACTCCACAACTTGTCTATTTGCAAAATCATACATTATGTTTGTTTTTCTGAACAAAACTTACAGTTTACAGCTTTTTTTGTATACTTTTAGGAGGGCTCAATATTTCACATTTTATTCAAAACCTTGAAACCAGCGAGAGAGAAAAATAACCTTCTCCTAAAAACCGAACTTTGAATGTTTTCCCCAGTGGAAGAATCAGCAAAAAATAAAACGAAATTTATGTTTCCATAAAACTTTCTTTTTATGCTTAATTTAAATTTTCCCTCATGAGAAAGAGAGAAGAAGAGAAGAGGGGATTTTCCCCAGTGGAAGAATCAGCAAAAAATAAAACGAAATTTATGTTTCCATAAAACTTTTTTTTATGCTTAATTTAAATTTTCCCTCTTGAGAAAGAGAGAAGAAGAGAAGAGGGGAGAGAGAAAAAATGGGACAAAGGAGAGAGAAGTGAATTGAGAGAGGAGTTTTCCCCAGTGGAAGAATCAGCAAAAAATAAAACGAAATTTATGTTTCCATAAAACTTTTTTTTATGCTTAATTTAAATTTTCCCTCATGAGAAAGAGAGAAGAGGGGAAAGAGAAAAAAATGGGACAAAGGAGAGAGAAGTGAATTGGGAGAGGAGAAAAAAAGGAATTGAAGGAAGAAAGACAGACTTAACAAAAATTCTATGTTTTCAAAAAAGGGAAGATATAGAACTCTGAAGAGAAGGGAGGTGATTGGTAGAAAGCCGTGGAGGGGAGGAAGGGGAAATGGGGTAGGAAAAGAGGAGGGGAAAGATAAGGAAGTGGAAGAGGGAAAGATAGAGAACCCTGAAGGTAGGGAGGCTAATTAATGAAGAAGGGGAGAGGGAGAGATCCCAGAAAGGAAGGGAGAATCTTGAAGAGGAAGGCAAGGGAAGGAATCTGGATGGGTAGTGCAGGAAAGGAAAGAGGAGAGGGGAAGTAGCCTCTTGAAGGAACGTAGGAGAGGTACAGAGAGTTTTGGAGGGGGAAATGGCTCTTGAAACAAAGGAGGGGAAGAATCCTCTTGAAGGAAGGTAGGGGAGGTACACAGAGTCCTGGAGGGGGAGTAGGTGAAGAAATAGGAGGGGGACAGGGAGGCGCAAAGTTTGTTTCAAATCAAGAAGTTAGTGACTTGTGCCAAGATGATTGATGGCCTGTTCCTACTTCAAATCCATCATGGGAAAGACACATTTATATTTTTTGAATTTTCTATATTATATTAGATGTATTATTACTTTTTTTAGGTATTCTCCTTCTCCTACCTCCCTCCTCTTTCTCTTCTCTTTCCTTCCCTCGTTACCATTTTGGTAAACTGTTTACGTAAGTAATATTTACTCTACATTACCTTCCACTGTACCTTTTCCGCCTCCCCTTCTTCTTTTTATTTTTTCACCTCCTTCTTCTCCTCCTTCTCCTTTGAGCTGGAAAATGAACTTGAATCTCTTTTTATCCTTCTCTCTCTCTCTCTCTCTCTCTCTCTCTCTCTCTCTCTCTCTCTTGTTCGCAGTATATATCTTTCTCTTTCTTTCGCTCTCCTTCTCTCAATCCCTCCCAAATACCTACCTGGTTTTCCTCTATCTTCCTTTTCGCTCTTCTCCTGCTTCTCTCTCTCTCTCCTGCTTCTTTCAACAGCAAAAGAAATAGGAGGGGGACAGGGAGGCGCAAAGTTTGTTTCAGATCAAGAAGTTAGTGACTTGTGCCAAGATGATTGATGGCCTGTTCCTACTTCAAATCCATCATGGGAAAGACACATTTATATTTTTTGAATTTTCTATATTATATTAGAGGTACTATTACTTTTTTTAGGTGTTCTCCTTCTCCTACCTCCCTCTTCTTTCTCTTCTCTTTCCCTCCCTCGTTACCATTTTGTGGGGGGGTTTAAACCTTCTCCATTTTCACCATTCCATTGTACTCCGTGATAAAAGCGAGAGTAGATCGGTGCAATTATGAGTGGAAATGTGTTCCCCTTCATATTTGAATGAGATGAAATGAAATATACCTAATTGGTTATTGATTTTGGCCGTGTTTTACCGCTGTGATAATAACTCCATATAAGCTAGATGTACAATGTACATACATTGTACATAGTGAGCTTTGTTTATTTCATGTTGAATACTTTTATCTATCTTATTATTAGTACCTATTAGTGTAACATACCGACGTTGTATACATTCATGTTTGAATTTTATGTACAATAAAAACTGAATTATTATTATACTTTTATCTACCTAAGTAGGTGACCAAAACTGAGGTGGAGAGATGAGGTTGAAGGAAAGACAAGGGATGGAGAAGAGAGGTATAGATATAGTTATGTAAATAGGAGCGTATCGTATGTGGAAGGGTTAGGATACAGGAGGATAACGCCACCCCGAACCCAAATGAAATAGTTTTAAGGTACAGTTCGCACCGGGCGGTAATTGGACTCGCGATCTATTCCCTATATTCCAACGAAAGTATATTTACTATAGTAAAAGTTACAAGAGTAAAAGTTATAAGAATAATAACTTACATGTTTGCATTGAGTAAAAGTTACAACAATATTTAACTTCCACACTAGTGATTTTCATTATTCCGAATTCCAATCATTCCATATAGTTCCGTCGAATAGGCTACAGCTACAGGTTATAAGTTGGATTTTGGATGGTACGGACTGCTTTTGGCAATTATATTGTCTTTGGAACAATTTTTTCAATGACTGCATTTGGCAATGATCTTGTCTTTGGAACAAATTTTTTCAATGTATTAGAATTTTTTAACATCCTAACATTCCTAACCTATATTACGAAGGACAAAAGCTATAATACAATACGAAATCGTTTGATGTAAAAGCTATACAGGGTGGTTCGTGATTTGCGAACCAGGCTTATATCTCAGAAACGGCTGGGAATTAAGGAATGAAATAAACGGCATCATGTAGATGAAATTTTGATGATTAAAATGGCTCGTGTTTTGGCACTAAAAACTGACCATCGAAATTTTGACCCGATTACATTACTTTCCTTCCTATAGGATAAGGAAAGTAAAAATGGGACAAAGGAGAGAGAAGTGAATTGAGAGAGGAGGAGAAAAAAAGGAATTGAAGGAAGAAAGACAGACTTAACAAAAATTCGATGTTTTCAAAAAAGGGAAGATATAGAACTCTGAAGGGAAGGGAGGTGATTGGTAAAAAGCCGTGGAGGGGAGGAAGGGGAAATGGGGTAGGAAAAGAGGAGGGGAAAGATAAGGAAAGGGGAGAGGGAAAGATAGAGAACCCTGAAGGTAGGGAGGCTAATGAAGAAGGGGAGAGGGGAGAGAGAGAGATCCCAGAAAGGAAGGGAGAAACTTGAAGAGGAAGGCAAGGGAAGGAATCTGGATGGGTAGTGCAGGAAAGGAAAGAGGAGAGGGGAAGTAGTCTCTTGAAGGAACGTAGGAGAGGTACAGAGAGTCTTGGAGGGGGAAATGGCTCTTGCGGACTAGTTAAAGTTTAAATAGAGATAGCCATTTTGTTTTTGCTCTCATTTCAATACAACACTAAAGTGAAGTTTGCTATCAATACAAAAAGTAGATCTTTTCTCGCTCTTTCCAACGATATAGATAACTCAGAAAGTCGATTTTTGGACTTAGTCCGCTCTGCGTTTTACTCATTCAAATTTTCAAATTTCCTTTCTTCTCCTTGTTTCGCTCCTCCGTCTCGTTATCCTTCTCCTACTCCCCATTCTCTTCCATCTCCTCTTTCCCTACCTCGCCTTCCTTCTCTTCCTCCTCCTCCTCCTCCTTCTCCTTTTAGTCCTTTTCCTTCAAATTTTTCTTTTCCTTCGCCCTTTCTATATTGTATACTTCTCTTCTTCTCCTCATCTCCCACTTTTTCTGCTCCTCATAATCCTTGTTTTCCGACTCTAGTGTCTCCTCTTCCTCCTCCTCCCCCTTTTAATTCTCATAGTTCCTATCTTTCTACCTCCCCCTCTTGATTCTCCTTCTCCTCGTATGTCCCTCCTCCTCCTCCCCCAAGGGATTTATCACATGATACCTTCATCTGTCACTCCGGTCGTTAGAAATGTATGAAAAGGCAAAGACAGAAATTATTATCGTCCAGGGCAAAATGCCCCCCCCCTCCCCACCCCTCCCCACCAATAACCGAACGATTCGAAAATGAGGTCGTTATGTATTAATTAAAATGTTCATCCCTCCCACTTTCATTTCTGCCCCTCCCCTTCCAGCTCCCATCCATTCCCCCTCCATCCACTTCAACTCTCCTCCACTCCTTACCCCTTGATGGAATGAT
>NW_007380139.1:21002-29442 GCF_000475195.1 Diaphorina citri | reverse complement strand
CCATTAGCAAAGCGCTCCTGGCGGTCATATACTGTCTTCAGGTTATTGTAAAATTTGTCTATATTTGGTCTGTTGAACACACACGCTCGTGCCAAGCTGCACCCTTCAGGAGTTCTAAGTGACAATGATCCTTTTGTACCATTCTGTAAATTTTGTCTAATACTAATATGTAATTTTATAATAATTACAACTGTCCAAGATAAGAGCAATAAACAGGGGGGGAGGGGAAGAAGGGGTCATAAATGTATGAGTGAAGAAATCTAAATTAATCTCCTATTCTTTTTCAGAGAGGGGGGAGTATCTGGGTAAGTGATAAGTGTGATAGATAGAGAGAGGAAGAGAAAATGTAATTTGTATAATTTTTGTAATTTTTGTTTGTTTATTACTTGTTTTAATATTCTTGTAAAATAAAACTACAGCTTTAGCTGTGAATTTGTTCAAATAATAAGTGACAATGATGGATGTCGTGAACGAAATCCTCTCAGCCATGATTCTGTGGCAAGACCGTGGGCCCACGCTTTGGGGATTTCCAAGCTGTTCTTGACAGCTGTTTCAAAGGCTAATGCTCGAGTGTCTCTTATTATGAAGGCTTCTTACCTGGAAGGATGAAGTTGCCAAATAACTTAGCAATGTGAGGCCCATCAAGGTAGGTGGCAATCCTAACCTAAAAATGACTTTTTGTTTGGTTTTGTGGACTTCGATTTTTCCGAGACGACAGCGCTTTTCCAAATTGAAAATTGTTACCAATTTCCCTCTCCGGAGGCTTTCCCTTTTCCTAGTTTCAGGGTGAACTAGTTCTTTGCTATTCCTAGTGCTTTTTACCAATAAACCAACAAGTTCTTGTGTAAACTCAGTACCGTCGTTTTCCTCTACGTACATATTCTCTTAGGGGATTCGAGTTATTCACAGGTGGAATCGACGCCTCCAGCATACATCCTCAGGGTGTCTACCAGACTGGAAAACCGGGAAAACCGGGAAAAGTCAGGGAATTTCATGGAGACTGGAAAAGTCAGGGAAAAGTCAGGGAATTTCACGAAAAAAAGCCTAAAATCGAAAAAAGTCGCAATTTGATTTTGTCTGTTGTGTCTTTTTTATATTATGTTTTTGAGTTTTTCACACAAAAGTCACAAAACACAAGTGCGTGAAAGATCGAAGATTGATTTTCTTGAGATCGATTCTTAAGGTGAGATCGATCTGATGGATCGATTTTTAGCCTTCCGATTCGAATCGATTCAAAAGATTTTTAAGGTCACCTTCTTACAGAGTTACCCTGTATGTGTATGGAACAACTTGAAGCAATTCCTGTTTGGAACGAAGCAAAGGTTTACTTTGCATCTTGAACATCGTACTGTGGTTATACCTTTCACGCAAAGTTTACATCTTTTCTTGGGTCCATGATCTGGCACTCTGGCAGGTGATCTATTCCATCATGTCGAGTTGAGTTTTTTGGCTGTAGCTGCCTCCTGGGAAGTGGTGATGGTGTTCTCTGCTCGAGTGATGGACGGCCTGGTCTCTTGATGCGTTTGGTTATCAAGGTCCTGGCTATGTTGGCTTGAAATCGAACCAAAGGCATTGCTATTTCGTTGAGAAGTTTGCAATCTCCTTTGTAAAGGAGCCAACTGTTAACTATTGCCGCCCCAATGCAATAGTAGACAATGCGTAGGTAGGACTTTGTACTTTTCATATCTATTCTGTAGAGCTCCAACAACAGGTCTGAGAGGTCAACTCCCCCCATGTACTTGTTATACTATCTGGGGTCGTTGAACGCCAAGTTTCTTCTTTTCTTTTGTATCCCATCGTTTGCAGCTTCCAACTGGTTCTACGGCTGTGTAGGTAGAGATGAAGTTGATGGACTTTCTGTCATACCAACGAACAAGATTGATATTGTTGTTTGTGTCTGTTTTGTGATCATATGCTCCTCTGCCCTTGGCCTTCAACACTTTCTCTGGTTCAAGCGGGCATTTTCCCATTCTATCCTGCCTTATGGTGCCTACCATTTGAATTCCTCTATCTTGAAGCTCAATTGCCAAGAGAAGGGAACTAAACCAGTTATCGCAATATATTTTGTGATTGTATGAGGTGTGAAAAAATGTGATGTAGGAGGCGAAGTGTGAGGTGGGAAATGTGATGTAGGAGGCGAAGTGTGAGGTGTGAAATGTGATGTAGGAGGCGAAGTGTGAGGTGTGAAATGCGAGGTAGGAGACGAAGTGAGAGATGTGGAATATGAGGTAGGAGACGAAGTGAGAGGTAGGAAATATGATTGCAGGTTAATGTGCCACTGCTAAGTCATTCCTAGTAAGTGGATGGTTATGAGTACTTGTGTACCTACTTAACACTCAAGAAGGACCCTTCCTTTTTGACAGAAATTCTAGCTGACCATGATTTTTTTATATTATTATTGATGATTTCTTGTTAACACTCAAGAAGGACCCTTCCTTTTTGACAGAAATTCTAGCTGACCATGATTTTTTTATATTATTATTGATGATTTCTTGTTTTTTGGCATCTTTTTAGGAAGTTATTTATTGTCTTTAGAGCTCAAACACTCAAAAATGAGAGCATCTCGGGCAGCTTCTTGTCTCTTCTTTTTAGTCACAGCATCATTATCAAGATCAGTTGATTTCTTTTCTTTTTTTTCCTTTCACTTGAAAGGTAAGAGCTGTGACTCTTGAGTGGCCAATTCCTCACGAGGATTAATTTTATTACTAATATTACTATGTTTGTATTTTAATATGTATATTATTTTTGTAAATAAACTTTGGTACAATTGTTTAATAGATACATCTGTGTAGCATATTTTCTTAATATTTTCGATTTTTAGTTTCCTTCTAAAAAAAAGACTCAATTATTTCGGGTGGTACCTATCGCCTGGTAAACAGGAGGGCGATTAATTTTCCTTCCTTTGGGAAAACTTTCTAGTTGTAGTGGTGATGTACTGTGAGTGTTGCCGTTTCATCAAGGTTGTACACTCTCCATCCATTAGCAAAGCACTCCTGGCGGTCATATACTGTCTTCAGGTTATTGTAAAATTTGTCTATATTTGGTCTGTTGAACGCACACGCTCGTGCCAAGCTGCACCCTTCAGGAGTTCTAAGTGACAATGATGGATGTCGTGAACGAAATCCTCTCAGCCATGATTCTGTGGCAAGGCCGTGGGCCCACGCTTTGGGGATTTCCAAGTTGAAAATTTTGCTTCTTTTCCAGCCAAATCTCACCATGACTGTTGCCAACAAGAAGGTAGAGCTCCCTCATTTGACCTCAGTCGATCGGATCTTCAAGATACCTCTGGTGGATAGTGGATACCACATTGTCACCATCTTGTATGGAAAAGTCAAGGTAAGTTTGACGGAGGGCGGCCCGACAAGATTGTCGGACTGGTTTTGCCAGTCACTCACGCCCAGACGGTTTGACGGGTCGGAAATCGTGTGGTCGAAAAAGCTTCAAACCCGGGAAGGCTTTTCCACCCCACACGTTCCGACGGTCTGTCAGACCTAGGGATTACTAATATTACTATGTTTGTATTTTAATATGTATATTATTTTTGTAAATAAACTTTGGTACAATTGTTTAATAGATACATCTGTGCAGCATATTTTCTTAATATTTTCGATTTTTAGTTTCCTTCTAAAAAAGAGACATAATTATTTCGGGTGGTACCTATCGCCTGGTAAACAGGAGGGCGTGGGTTCAATCCCAGCCTAGGTATGTAGTTTTGTCCTCAAAACAATTATTATAATTTGTTCTAATACACGTGCTTTGTACAAGACCACCTGTTGCACATTGTTCCACATGGTTCAAACAGGTGAAAGTTCGAAAGGTCGTACAGTGCAATAAATAAAATATTAGGGGGCACAGTTTGTGCCAGCGCAGCGGTAACATGCTTGTTTGTCAGGCAAAGGGTACCGGATTCGATTTCCAGAGTCGATTTTTTTTTTCTTAGTATTTAGGTATTTTAGTTGCGTATTTCTTCGATTATGTACAAATATTTCAGAGGGTCATTTTCTAGTGTTCTTAGTGAGGGCCTTACCCAACCTGAGTGAGGTGGGGAAAAGCCAGCAATACGCGATAACCCAAACGGTCACCCATCCGCATATTTACCACGCGTTGCTTAACTTCAGTGATCCATTGAGAACGTTCAGTGTGTTATCGCTACTGGAACGGCAGTAAAACTTTTTTCCGGGCATTTTGATGACTTGTTGAACTGTACGCAGCCATGCAAATATGCAATAAATAACTATTAATAATAACAATTCTATCTGCCCATTTTTCTCGGATCGATTAATTTGAGGTACGCATGTTCGCCCTCCGACCTTACTTAGGCTTTGGCAAAATAAAATAACAACACAGACCTAATATTGCCATGCAAATATGCAATAAATAACTATTAATAATAACAATTCTATCTGCCCATTTTTCTCGGATCGATTAATTTGAGGTACGCATGTTTACCCTCTGACCTTACTTAGGCTTTGGCAAAAATAAAATAACAACACAGACCTAATATTGAAAAAAAAAGGCAAGTAAACAAAGATTGTAAACAAAATTCCACTTCTGAACTGCATTTGTTTATTTGCCTTGACGTGTGACCCTAACCTAGGCCAACTTTTTGATCAAATAAAAATAATGAACAAAACATAATACAATATAGTTCATTCATAATTCATTCATTTTTAGTCCGTCCTTCCTATATTATTACAGTAAACAAAGATTGTAAACAAAATTCCACTTCTGAACTGCATTTGTTTATTTGCCTTGACGTGTGACCCTAACCTAGGCCAACTTTTTAATCAAATAAAAATAATGAACAAAACATAATAAATAATTCATTCATTTTCAGCTCGTCCTTCCTTTATTATTACGATAGTAATAAAAAAATGTATAAGGGACGGACTATTGTATTTGCTTTCGTCCTTCCTATATTATTACAATAGTAATAAAAAAAGGTATAAGGGACGGGCTATTGTATTTGCTTCGGTGTCGTCTGTGTGTCTGACCCCATAGAAGGACTTATCCAAACCTAGTCGACCTATATTATCAAATTAAAGGTCTTTTTACCAGGAACACGAAACACGAAAATGGTGGTGCAAATTTTGTCCAGAGAACCATAAAGCCAAAAAAAAAAACTAAAAAAAACTGGTTTTTGGGGGATTTTTTTCACATTTTCTCACACAAATGAGCTCTGATCTTGAAATTTGTCGCGACGACCTATTAACTCAAAGCGAGAAAGTTTTAGATAACACTTCAGACGTTAATTTAAGACCGGTTTTAGCGTTATCTTTGTTAACCTACACCGAGGAAGGCCAATAAATGGATGGGTGACTAAAACCTTATATTGGGAATAAAGGGAGAACGGGCTCTAGTCTTGATTTTAAATCATTACATGAAAGTAAAACCAAACTTAAACATTATATTGGGAATAAAGGGAGAACGGGCTCTAGTCTTAATTTTAAATCATTTCATGAAAGTAAAATCAAATCAAGAATGACAATAAACTGAATATTAAACAAATTAGGTAGGTACATAGGTACTAATTAAACGATCTAACGATCGAATAAACCACGGGCTAAAAAATTCCGGGAGGGACGGGCCCAGCTTGTTTCTCTTGCAACACAACAAATTGTGACTTGGGGCAATAAGGGCGATTAGATTTTGGGATCAATCACTCTTAGGGTTGATGGGCTCAGTAAACCACTAGTTGAGCCAGGCTAGTTAGATTGAAGGATAGCGCACCTAGGTACATAGGTACTGATTTTCTCTAATCACGATCGAATAAACTACGGGCTAAAAAATTCCCGGAGGGACGGGCCCAGCTTGTTTCTCTGTAACGAGCAATAAGGGCAATTGCTCTTTATATTTTGGGATCAATCACTCTTAGGGTTGATGGGCTCAGTAAACCACTAGTTGAGCCACCCTAGTTAGCTTTGAGGGTAGCGCACGTGTTTTTGTGAGGTCTTGGCTTCGATTCCCGCTCAGAGCAGATTTTTCCAGGTATTATAACCACGCCACGGCTCTAGTTGATTATTTAACATTTTAACCTAATTAAAAAAACTATCTCCTTATCATTTTCATTTGTTCAAGGTTTGATGTTCACGATTCAAAGATGTGTGACGTCAGACTTTACGCAGTTGTTTTTTTCGTCCGCTAGGTAGCGCCAGTATGCAAGCACGTTTGCTGAGGAGCAGAAAGAAATGCGCAGAAACGTATGCGCACAAACACATAATGTGTTGCCTGCGAGGGAGCTTTGCGAGGGACATTTGATGTGACGTCATCGTGTACGGGAGCGTATGCCGTGACGTCAAAGTTCACGATTTACCGGTATTTTTTAAATCTATTTATCTCGGGATCTAGAAGTCGTAGAAGAAAAAGAAAAATTCCGTTGGTCCTCATTTTTCCTACTCTATGACTTTGAAACATCATCCAAGTAAGCGCAACTGATCTATTGAGTGATAGAAGAAGCAACAGGTAGGTACATACCTAATGAGTAAGAATTATAATCTTACCCAGCCTACAGGGTGTGGTTGATATCCGATTGACCATCTGGACAATTGCGTACTACTCACAAAATTGATCTCGGGTTCGATTCCCGCCCGGGACGATATAATTCTAACCAGATAAGGTTCGTTATTATAACGACTGGCGACTGGCTTTCTCTTAACCTGTCTGCCTTTTCTTTTCACTTTCGGGACAATAAGACCTTAGCAGTTATAGTTCCTTCTATCAAAACTCCGCCCTAAACGGAAAACTGACCCGCGCCCTGGACCGCCCTGGACGGGAAACTGACCCGCGATCTAGCGCTTACAAGGCAAACGCGTTACCTTCCAAGCTAACTAAGCTGGCAGGGTAGGTATGTGTTACCTATTTCTGATTACGATGAAGCCCGCCCGCCCTGGACGGGAATTGGACCCGCGATTTAGGGCTTAGTTCGTTACCCTCCAAGCTAACTAGTCTGGTAGGGTAGGAACCTATTTCTGATCCACCCTGAACATATTCCCATTGAACTGTTGAACATTCGATCTTTGACTTGAGACTGAATGATTATAGAAGTTAGAAATAGGAAAGCCTCACCAGTTTCATACATTTTATGTTTCAATACTTGTTCATTTACATTTGAATTTCCGTACGTTGAAATAACTTGAGTGTAGGGTTTCTATCTTACACCTGTGTTACTTTTGTGTTATCTGTTTTATTTTTTCCAAATCAAAATCAAGCTTTTTAATTTCTCTTAGATTTTTTCCTCTAATTTTTCTCCTTTTTGTTTGTTTGAAATTTCGAGGAGTCAATTTCGGTAAGTGGAAAGAAATCATTTTAGAATTTTGAGATTTTAACACACTGTCCTGTTTGGCTTTTATTGGTGGATGAAATATGTAAATTGATGGTGCTTCAGAATAGGTATGTACCTAGATACTTACCAGGGTTACAAGGTACTTAGGTATTTTCAGAATTTGATGGCACCTAGAGATGACCTAGGTTAGGTAACCTAGCCAGGCGGCCAGGCCATATTTTAGGCCCAAGCCACGAACGGTCACACTGTTAGACCCACCCTTTTTTTCGACCGATTTTAAATGAAGTTTTTTCTACAAGACTTCATTTTTATGTTACTTATTTGGATTTGGATCCAATTTACCTAGATATGCAAGTTAGGTACCTAATAGACACGAATACCTACTTGTCTGTCATCATAACTTTATCAAAATAGTCATGTCTGAAAGGATTTTATCAAAATAGTATCTAGTCATGAGTCATGTTATAAACACATTGCCTCAGAAATTTCAAATAGGTACCTACACCATTAATCAAACTAGCATCACCTTAAAATTAAATAGTTAAGTACAAAAGTGAGTAGGTAGGTAGGTACATACAAAAAACTTATTTACCTACTCATTGGTAACCTATTTAGTATACCAGGTCTACAACTTCATGATGACATGATGTTGGTGCATGAAACTGTAGGTTGGTAGTTGGTAGGTACTTTAAGCTATAAATTAAATGTTACATCATGACCGAAACTTATCCAATGATTAATTTTCCTTCCTTTGGGAAAACTTTCTAGTTGTAGTGGTGATGTACTGTGAGTGTTGCCGTTTCATCAAGGTTGTACACTCTCGATCCATTAGCAAAGCACTCCTGGTTGAGAATTTGACCTCGACAATATTAGTAGCCTACTGCTGGCCGCTGGAGGAGGAGGATTTTTCGGTCCTATGCGAGCAGTGACATAGACTGACATAAATAAGCACTGTTAGCATGTCTGCCTTGTAAGTGCTAGGTCGCGGGGTCGATTCCCGGAAGGATTATATCTCAAACAGATAAGGTTCGTTTTCGGAACGGTTGGATTTCTTCTATCCTGTCTTCCTTCTCACTTCGCTTTCGGGACGATAAGACCGTAGCAGTTACAGTTCCCTCTGTCAAACCTCTTAAAAAAAAAAAAAAAAAAAAAAAAAAA
>NW_007380139.1:0-20905 GCF_000475195.1 Diaphorina citri | reverse complement strand
GAAAGAAATACCAAAACCTACTCATAGACTGTGCTTTACCTATGGTGTACCTACTCGTACTAGTCTAGGTAACTTATTAATATTTGTTTAGCTCAATTCCCTCAAGGGATGTTTCAATTCACAGCTGAGGCTTGCAAACTTCTGATATGAATAGCAATCTATATTAAAAATTGTTCCTCATTTCTAGATCTACCCCCTACCAAGGACTACGTTCAGCGCAACGTCTTCCAGCCCATGATCAAGCGAGCTGAATCTGGTCAAAGAGATCAGCTATAATAAAGCAACGAGGCCAGTGCGAACTAGATAGTGTGCCAATATTGCGTGGATAAATACGTGGCCAAGTATCTGCCGGACGATGTGGCTTCGCCAGGATACCACCGGTAACAGGAAGGTAAATCATCTCATAAGATTTAAGAAAATTTAGACTTTAGAAGTCGCGATTATGAGTGTCTAAAAGCATATTCTAATACAACCCTCAGGGGAAGGGGCAGGGGGCGAGAGTCCAAACAGTGAAAATCGGGGGAGGGTTGGGCGGGATGCTCTAAATTTTCGGAATCTGGCCTACAATACGGGAGAAAAATGACGTAGAGCTAACACCGGTTACTGAATGAGACTGAAAAGGCTCCGTGTCTGTTGAGGCACGGAGGCTTAAAACTCCCTGACTTAAAAGACTTAAAACTCCCTGCACTATTGACGTAACTGATTTCTTACCATATGAATGAGGACTTAATGAAAGTTACGAGAATTCCATCAACACGGGGGTGATTGCTCGCTGATTTCAGATTCTGCTGTTGTCCCTGCAGATTCGAGCAACGCCAAGAAAACTATCACACACATCAAGAAGTTCCGTCACAAGTTGCAGAAGCGACTGACACAGCGGGCTATCATTGAGGCGAAAGCTTTGAAGAGACAAGGGGCAGATACTTTACAGGCAATCATGTATATGGCGGATTTGGTGAGTCGCTTTTTCCTATTTTTTTCCGTGTCCGGGTTTCCAGGTTGACCATTTTAAAGCAAATTGTCTTCAATAACCACAGATTCCCTAGATCAAAAAGGAAGGGTACACGGAATTAAAGAAGAGGAAGTCCGGCCGGGGGACGTATGCATCCCCTGACTGACTATTCAATCCGGCTGTCCGAATCTTGGTTGATGATTTTTCTTCTACGACTTCTAGATCCCGAGATAAATCGATTTAAAAAATACCGGTAAATCGTGAACTTTGACGTCACGGCATACGTTCCGGTAGGCGAAGACGTCACATCAAATGCCCCGAGCAAAGCTCCCTCGCAGGCAACGCGTTAATGTATTTGTGCGCAGTTCTTTCTGCTCCTCCGCTAGCGCGCTTGCATAGTGGCGCTACCTAACGGACAAAAAAAAACCACTGCGTAATGTAATAATAAAGGAAGGACGGGCTAAAAAGCGTCGAGTTTAGACTTAAACCTCATTTAGGACTGCTTTATCCACCACTATTTTGTCCATCAATTGTCATCGGGTCTGGCACGTTCCAGTCAACTTTACACACGACTGTTTCTATTGTGAGGTTATGTGACCTGCATACTAGGGTGATAGGGGGACTAATGTGGACTGGCCCGTACAATGTGAACTAGGTCAGTTATACAATACCTACATGTTAAGGAAAGGGTGGGGCGATTGATAAGAACGGTACGGCCCGGTGTAGAGAGCACTTGGAGCTCCTCTGATAACAGGGCTGCCACGCCTCAGCCCCACGAAAGCATTTGAGCTCCTCAAAGGAGAAAAACAAGAAATGGAACAGTCCAGTGGAACAGCTTGTTTCACCTTTAACTGCTACTAAGGTCTTATCGTACCGAAACCGAAGACAAGAAGGACAGGATAGGAGGAAGCCGTTCCGAGATTTCCGAGAACGAACCTTGTCTGCTTAGGATAAACTCCGCCCCGGCGGGAATAGAACCCGCGATCTAGAGCTTCCCAAGTTAACTAGTAACTAGGCTGGCTTTGAAGGAATGGAGGAGTTGCAATTGGGAAAATATTATTAATAAAAGGTCGATTCCTACGTAAAAAGTTGTGAAAGATCCAAATACCTATGAGGTCAAAACTCCGAAAAAGTAACTATTCCTACGTAAAAAGTTGTGAAAAATCCAAATATGTATGAGGTCAAAACTCGGAAGAAGTAACTTTAAAAGGTCGAAAATTCAATTTGTACCTAATTGCCGTTCTAATAGAAAAGTTCGAAGAGTTGTGACGTCAGATTTCACGTCATCCGCGACCATAATCGCGAAATCCGCGAACATAATCGCGAAACCCGCGAACATAATCGCCAAATCCGCGAACATTATCGCGAAATCCGCGAACATAATCGCGAAATCCGCGAGCATAATCGCAAAATCCGCGAACAAAATCGCGAAATCCGCGAACATAATCGCGGAATCCGCGAACATAATCGGCAAATCCGCGAGCATAATCGCGAAATCCGCGAACATAATCGCCAAATCTGCGCACATAATCGGCAAATCCGCGAACATAATCGCCAAATTCGCGAACAAAATTGCCAAATCCGCGAACATAATCACGAAATCCGGGAACATAATCGTGAAATCCGCGAACAAAATCGCCAAATCCGCGACCATAATCGCGAAATCCGCGAACATAATCGCGAAATCACATAGGTACGATATGTACATAGGTACGATAGGTGATAACGAGAATCCAAGGGACCAGCTCATTTTTTTCGTTTAAGGCGGTTTAATACAACATTTTCTTGTTTATAAAGGTTTAGCAAAGTGGAAGAGCAAACTGATGAAAGCATGACAAATTTAAACAAGTTAAGAACAAATTCTGATTTATAGAGGTACCTAATTTTAAAGTTAAAAAACGCGTCCCGAATTTTTTCTGGGACAAAAACGGAAATTCGGGACAAAACGCCCTAAAATGAAAAACTGAACGGGACGCCGGGACACCCCCTGAAATTCGGGACTGTCCCGGCCAATTCGGGACGTTTGGCAAGCCTAGGTATACAGCGTGAAATACCGGCTATTCCTGAATTGCCTTAAAGAAATAAGGAATTTTAATAACAATAATTTTCTAATAGACTCTTGAGTGGTAGGTAAAGCGATGATAACGGCGTGCCGGAGGCGTTCTCTACCCCCTAACCCTTAAAGCTCTATTTTTATGTGGTCAAATAAGTTAGGACAAAAACCCATGCCTGGGCCCTCGGCTGGGATTGAACCCGCACCCTCCTGTTTACCTGGCTAACGCCTTGACCACTACACCACCGAGGGAGGTGCTACCGGCTACTTGTGGACCTGTTAGTTTCTACTGAAGACATGTGACTAGAGGATGAAGTCAGGTTTAGTCCGACTCTAAGGTGTAATCGTCAGTATGGAAAACATTATTTAAATCTAAGTATGTATAGCCAGGTAGTTAAGTACATATGCAGGTAGGTAATACATACAGCTATACATAAGTAGGTAATAAGATTAACAACTTATGTATAGCTCAGCTCTCTCTCTCTCTCTCTCTCTCTCTCTCTCTCTCTCTCTCTCTCTCTCTCTCTCTCTCTCTCTCTCTCTCCTTTCATTTATTCTTTCTCTAGAGATAAAGAAAATTTGATTTAAACAGAAATGTTGTACCTACCTAGGTAATAATAAAGGTCCATTAAAAACCCTCAGTAGGTACATTAAAAAATATTTCACAATGATGGATTAGGTTTTTTTAGGATTTTCCCAGAGGTCAACAAATTCACCGGTTTGACACCGCTTAAATCGTTTAACCCGCTGAACCCGCACTAGGTTTAGACTCCTAGGTACCCAAAGTGAAATGATGACTAGGAGACTAGGTCTCTTTTTCTATTATCTATGCATCGTTCTCTATTTTGTTATCAGCATTTTGAAAGTCGAAAGTTCAGGCCCGCGGAGAGAGCCCTTACAGGGGCCCCCTAAAACCCTTTTCTTTCACTTAAAGGCCATTAGGGTACCTAGGCCCCCTTTTCCCCTAAGGGCCCCCTCATCCGTCTTATCTCTAGGTATAGGCACTAAAGTACCTATTGTATAAATAATCTTTATAGCTGTGTTAAGTAATCAAGTATCACTTGATGATCTAGTGTACATGAAAGTTATCGCCATTCTTTATCTGCGGGGAGTCATTCACGAAAGTTCTTCTTCCTTGAACTTGAACCAATGTCCGACAGGAAGATGAAAGTCGACTCCGAAATTGAAAGAGTTGCATCAGCCTCGTGCTACTTTAGGTCCACCAATTCCCGAAATCCTGCTGGAGCGCTAGAGTTAAGCAACATTAATGGTGGATTTCACCAACGACTTAATGAGAGATTTAACTAATGGGAGAATTTTCAATGATAAAAAAGGTGTTTTTAATGATCCAAACAGAAGTTTTTAAAACTCTGCCTTTTTGGATCACTAAAAACTCTTTTTGGGTCATTAAAAACTCCTTTTTAAAATTATTAAAATATGCTTTTTGTACGATTAAAAATTCTCCCATTAATTAAATCTCTCATTAAGTCGTTGGTGAAATCCACCATGAGCGTGCTTGAATCAGGATGGATAGGTGAATTACTAGCTAAACCGAATAGGTGCACCCTACCTAGGACTGATTGATTTTGTTAAAGAGGTTTGATAGAGGGGAGGCAGGATGGGAGAAAGGTAGCCGTTCCGAGAACGAACCTTGTAATGTTTATGATAAAATCCGCCTAATAGGGCGGGAGTCGAACCCGCGATCTAGCGCTTAAAAGGCGGACGCGCTACCATTTAAGCTAACTAGCCTGGCGATTCTATTTTATTTGCTGCCTGTTTTAAGTGGAAAAAAAATCCAAAGAAATTTCGAGCCACGTTCGAGAAATTTCGAATGACTAACACTGGACGTAAATGACATAAATATGTATCTTCGATGACCAACGGACGATAGGATACCTACCTATATTCTATAATTATATTCAATTTTATTCCACATATAGGTCATAAATTACAACCTTCCTTGGTTCCTTACGTAACTATGAAGAAATCCAAGTTTTATTCTTGAAAATTTTAAAAATTTTCTTTTTTTTTTCAAATACGTACCTATTCCGCAAATGTAATAGAAAGTCGTGTGATGTTCACACCAGATTTTTTATCTGTTGAATGATAACAACTCAACAGCAAACAGACTTAGGCGCATTTCCTCTTTCCTACCTATAGGCATAGGCTATGGGAGGTATCTACCTTGGGCGATGGGCGTTTTCGTAATACATACTGTCAATCCTTGAATTTAAACTGGTGATCCTAGATTAACACGTTTTGAGAGGAGCACTAACTATACTTTAAGACAATAAGTCGGACTTCGAGGTGTAAAGTTCATGTTCTAAGATTTAACTCTTTTAACTCACCCGTTGTTTAGTTTTCCCTTCTTGCTTATTGGTCTTTTGATCAAAATCTTAGTCGAAGTAATCATGTGTAGGTATGCCATAAAGGTCTGGCTAGGGGTAGGGGATGTTAAACAGGGAGGAGAACAGCTAACCCTAACCAAAAGGGTTTTAAAGAATAAGCACAAGTCCTCACGATGGTTGACTGCGATTCAGGACGAGCTAATTAAACATGGCTAGAGACCATCACCCCGGTGTATGGCAGATACAAAAAGATATCTTTTCTTCACTCTGCCAACACCATTCGGCGAAAGCTAAAGCCGCTACAACAATACCAACAACACCCTAATATTCAAGATTAGGGTATATTTTCAACTCTATAATGGATATTTGGTTCTCACACCAAGAATTACAAGAATTCCACATAAGTCATAGAAATACCAATATCCCAAAATCACAGACATGGTAAAGTCCTCACCATTCTAATGGAAATACCTCCTGTTTATGTTGCAGAGATCGAACGACTTACTGGTGATGTTATATCGCAGTGGTCTTCACAAATACAAAGAAATCAACCAAATCCTAGACGAGTTTGTGCAACATGCGTTGAAACTGATTGTAAGTTGATCTCTTTTATTGTGTTGGACGCTTTTCCGCCCACTTTTGAGAGTTTAGCTAGGTATCTAATAAAATCCGAATCCCCAATTCCCACTATAGTGTGATTCCCACGTTCCAAAAGAGAGAAGGAAACTTGATGAAAATGGAGTAGCTTGGTAGGTATAGAGGTACATAAAACCAAATACCTATGTGAGAAAAAATGAGTTTTATTGAAATACCTTTTTTTGTGCCCCTACATCACTTTTGATATTTTAGCTAGGTATCTAATAAAATCCGAATCCCCAATTCCCACTATAGTGTGATTCCCACGTTCCAAAAGAGAGAAGGAAACTTGATGAGAATCGAGTATCTTGGTAGGTACATAAAACCAAATATGTGAGAAAGAATGAGTTTTATTGAAATACCTTGTTTTGCGTCCCTACATCACTTTTGATACTTTAACAAATTGCGTCTCTCCTCTGTCTTCAGGAACGTTTGTCTCAGCATCAATCTCGTCAACATCAACAGCAGAACACTTCGCCCAACAAAGCGATCACCCCGCCACCTACCACAGACAACAAGCACCACGATCACAAACCCCACGAACACAAACCCCACGAACACAAATCCGAAGCCACCAACAATGGACAAAACATCAACAGCAGAACACTTCGCCCAACAAAGCGATCACCCCGCCACCTACCACAGACAACAAGCACCACGATCACAAACCCCACGATCACAAAGCCCACGAACACAAAGCCCACGAACACAAATCCGAAGCCACCAACAATGGACAGAAGGATGAAGTGGATAGCAAATTTGGCAGTGAATCCATCTCAATTCCAACCACCTTAATGATCCTACCAATGTGTTACATCAACTTCATGAAATAATGACGCTCAACACACTTTCTGGACAGTAGTACAGGACAATGGACCATTTTGTACAATGAAAGTTTGTGTTAATATTGAGGCAAAGCTCAAGTCATTGATACAAGGCTGGGGGTCTATCACCTTACATATGCAATTATAACATCTGAGCATGCTTGGAGACTGTTTGGGCATAGTCTCCAAGAATGTTCAAAGGTAATAACCACTTGTAACATGAGGTGGTAGACTCCAGTCATAAAGATTCAATGGACAACCCAAGACGAAAACCCCCGAACATCAGAAACACCACAAGAAGGCGCACCACAGTCCATCGTCACCACACAATCACCAGAAAGAGCACAACAACGGTAGACTGAGTCCACAAAACGGACAGGCCAATGGATCATCCTAAACAGCTTGAAGTTATGTGTATTGTTTGTGTACCTGTATAGTGTGAGATTTTAATTTGGAACTGATTTAGTACTTACTGATTATTGTTTTACTTTTGTTTGATAGAATGCAGACTTTGGGTCTGGAAATGTTGAGGTGTTTCTCCGTTTCATATAACTCAATTGCTCGGAGCACCTACATTTCACAGGTAGCTACAGGAATATTTAGCCTGAAGTCTACAATCTCCTACGATGACCGTATATTCGATACGAGCACAAACTTATTACAAGTATATTACTATCCTACTTTTTAGACCTTATTCGAGCATACAATGTCAATTTTTTGGTGCCCATCTCTGCAGATAATCTAAAAAAATTGGCAAGTCATCGAATCTCAGCGAGTTTGCAATCATCAATAGATCCGAGATTGGATTTGGATACTGAATAGAGCCTCACAGCTAGGCAAATTTTGCACGGTCTCCTCAGAAGATCTCCCATTGTCGCGCCAAATTGAAAAACGAATTTGAATGACTAGAAATATTGAAAGGACCTGCTGAAGACACCATACGAAGTCGTAGAAGAAAAAGAAAAAAATCCGTTGGTCCTCATTTTTCCTGCTCTATGACTTTGAAACATCACCCAAGTAAGCGCAACTGTTCTATTATCGTCGCTAATTAAACCAAACAGTTTAAGATCATTTTGCATGGTAGGTACCTTTTTTTGATAGAGGGATCTGTAACTGTAACCGCTAAGGTCTTATATTCTCGAAAGCAAAGAGAGAAGGAGGATAGGATAGGAGAAACTCTACAATCTCAAAGGTCATTAGGTCACATAGGATTATACACCCGGGAGTTAGCCAACTGTTGAAAATTAGCCATAGGTTGCCTAACCCGTCTTTAAAAAGGCTCAATCCGTAGATCGATCATGCGTCAATCGACATAAAGACTCTTTAATTGTGTCACTGATGCTTTTGAAATGTGAACTGTATTGAGATATTAACTTCCAAATCTGGAACGAACTTATAGGTTTTGAAATCTTTGTCTATTACGATAATTGTTATTGTGATTATCTTGTACGTTGCTAGTAAAGTTCTGGTACGTACGTGACCGTTACTGGTGAAATTAACGAAATAAGCATCTATTTCGGGGTTAATAGTCTCTTGGAGATTACCTTTCAAAGTTTTGTGAATAGTGATAGGGTAAGATCTTTTAGAATTTTAGATAGTTGTGCGAAATAGATATGTGGCTGCTATATTGTGTTAGTATTTATTTCATTGTCTTTGTTGTTTGTGATGTCCAAATTTTGTGCACTACATCAATTGGGCCGAGCATATTAAATTTCTAATACTTTTATAGGTAGGTAGATAGGTCTTGTTTTATTTTTACTTATATTTTATCGTTAAACAAAGCTACCTATTTTAGGCAGGTTAGTTACTCGTATATCGGTAGGTAGATAGGTCTTGTTTTATTTTTACTTATATTTTATCGTTAAACAAAGCTACCTATTTTAGGCAGGTTAGTTACTCGTATATTATAATGCTAATGTAAGGTACCTATTTACTCTCAATTAGTTTTATGTTTTATTTTATCTGTTAGATAATTAATGATGTATAGATATATACCTATTTATTTTTTATACGAAGATCTTTATAATGTAGTTAGACTTATCTGTAAGAAAATAAAAGCTAATACAAAGAAGAATCATTATGTTATTTGGTTATTGTTTTGTCGTAGTTCTTTATCTATAAAATAGATCGATAAGTAGGTATTTTATATTAGTTCATCTGAAAATTTGATCATCATAAAGGATACAAATGAAAAAGGCTTTGCTATTTTTGAGACAACTTTCATCTTTCAGCGCATCATTTTAATTTATTCAACATTTACAAATATATTTACATGTGAAATTTCATAAATTAGAAATATCTATTAATAATTTCTGGAATTAAAAATAAATAAATAAAATAATGGTAAGAGAGTTTTCACAAAATCATTGCACGAACACAATCATTACACACAAGTCAACAACTTTTAGTAAAAGAACTACTAAGGAGCAGAAAGAATTCAGGTGAATGAAGAAGGAAAGATATGAAACGGTGAAAAACTTGGAAATTTCAGATGGCACAGTCATCTTTGAAGAAATAAAAGTTAAAACTAAACAAATCTTCAAAATCACTTTTGGAAAATTTGTTAAATTTCAGATCATAAAACCGTTTTTGAATCCCTACCGGATAACAGTGAGGTTTTGTTCGTAATAACGACAAGTGAAAAATGGGAGTGGAAATATTTTGGTGGGAATATTCATGTGAAAAGTCATGAAGAATACTACAGATGATTAATTGCTTGTCGAAGATTTGGTGAATACCACGATGCCTTATTTAGATTGTCAGCTTTGATCTTCAGACCTTTTAGAGTTCTTCGATAATGTGTTACTGGATAAATATAGAGATATTTATTCAATCTTGAATAA
The DNA here is from genome assembly GCF_000475195.1 of Diaphorina citri. Taxonomy (NCBI): domain Eukaryota; kingdom Metazoa; phylum Arthropoda; class Insecta; order Hemiptera; family Psyllidae; genus Diaphorina; species Diaphorina citri. The sequence goes on along the minus strand of NW_007380139.1, from coordinate 11,249 downwards.
TTCTCCCATTTATTCTCTGACAAATTATTGACCTCGTGGTTTCAACCGAAGAACGGATCATTCAAAAACGGTTTCGCGCACATCTACCTAATCTAACTTAAAATAACGTCTTGGAGTTTTTGGTTTGAGATTTGCGATTGGTCTGACTGAGGGTTTATTTTACAAATGAGGTGTTTGTGGGGGATGGAACGGTGAGTTCTATTTGTGGTAGACTGGTACAGCAGCGACCTTGGTTTTTGGTTTGAGATTTGCGATTGGTCTGACTGAGGGTTTATTTTACAAATGAGGTGTTTGTGGGGGATGGAACGGTGAGTTCTATTAGTGGTAGACTGGTACAGCAGCGACCTTAGCGGCGTATGCTGGAGCATAGGCGACTGGAGCAGCGGCGTACTTGGCAACAACTGGGGCAGCCTTCACGACAGCAGCATCCTTGTGGACGACAGCGTTGAATCCGTTGTGTGGGTCAGCGGTGTACTCAACGGTTCTGGTGGAACCATCGGGTTCAACCAGGGAGTAGGATCCTTGGACGACGTCTCCTTGACGGGATTCGTGTTGGCTCTTGTAGTCACCGGTCAGGGAGTCCTTGATGTCGTAGGCGTAGCTGTGAAATGAAACAGGGGTTTGTGTAAGTGAGAGCTCTGTGAAATGGACCAAGGCTTGTTAGGTACAAAACACAAAGTCCGCCACTTGTTTGATAGGCAGCAGGGAGCTTAAAGCCAATAGAAGGCGGGGCATCAAAGCTTCATTTCATATGTTAAAAAATTGCATTTACACAAAAAAAAAAAAAAAACAATGACTCTCGAGAATTGTCCCCAAAAAAACTATCCAGCGTGTTTATTTGGACACTTAATAAAAAAAAGACTACTTATGTGAAATTACAAGTATCGTCAAAGGCTAAAAAGTAGGTAATAGGTACGTTCTGTCGGGCGTTACCTGTAAGATGGGTTGGGGTCGTATTCGGTGTCTACAGCGACTGGGGCGTAGGCCTTGACGGGGGCAGCATAGGCAGCTGGGGCTGGGTAGGCCACTGGAGCAACAGGAGCGTGGTAGGCCACTGGAGCGGGAGCGTAAGCTTTGACTACTGGGGCAGCAGCGTAAGCCACTGGAGCGGGGGCGTAAGCTTTGACTACTGGGGCAGCAGCGTAAGCGACTGGGGCGGGGGCGTAGAGGGGTGGGGCAGCGTAGGAGAGAGCGGCGAAGCACGCCGTCAGGAAGATGACCTGTGGACAGAAGGGAAACGTGTCCTAAGACTCGATTGTCTACTACCTATAGTGTGCGGTGGTGTGAGAGTATGGACTTGCTGGTATGTACTAGGGTAGACTTTAGCTTTAACTGAGCGGCAGTGTAAGTGTGTGTAGTTCATGAAAGAGCTACAGAAGCTGCATTGTTCTCGCATCATACTTCACTCATGTCATTATGTTGAGTGGAAAATTTTCCGTCTGTGGTCCACTCACACCAGTATGTAGGTAACAGACATTAACCAGAGTAAGAGAAGTAGAGAAGTTTCAAACGTACACAAATCTGAGAATCCCAGAATCACATTCATTATACAAAGAACTAAATTGGTAATAAATAAAATGAGAATCCAGTTTTTTAATGTGTTAAACTGGATGCAACAAGATGCAAGTTCAAATTCTTTGTGATGGTGATGTAATTTCTCCTTTCTCAAGTTCATCTCTGAAATGTGCCTCATTTTTCAAGAACCAATTAAAATAAACTACTCGGAGGCCATCCTAGATCAAGGCTACAGCCGGGCCTATAAAAGGAACTCTTGAACTATTTAACCATCTCATCGAACCTGATATATCCTTAGGATGAGAGCTTATGTAACACCTATGGGCCTGGGTCAGAAGAACATCAAGGCTAAGCTAGGGACATGCTCCATAGAATACAGAATGAACCATATTATCCTACTTAATATCGAAGATAAATTAAACCATCCTCAATGCAAACATCTCAATACATCGTCCATCTTCAATGTTGCTTATATTGTTTCCGACGAGCTTGGTACGTGTTTGAGATATAAAAACCTTCAGAAGCTACAACCATCCATAGGGAAGGTCAGATGTATGTGTGGTATGGACATAACGCATTGTTAGCCTTAGTCTTTGTCCATCAAACAATACCATTGACCGAAAACGGGAGAGAAATCAATCCAAACTTGATTTGAAGGAGTTTTGCCTTTTAAATCAAATCAACAGTTATGGTGAGAAGAAAAAGATTGATGCGGCATTTTTGTAGGTGGTGCGTCTTTTAGTTCTTATATGGTTTCAGAGTTGCTGTTGCTTCTGGTTTACCACCGTCCATAACAAAAGCAGTAGAAACATGCTAACGAAACAATCAAAACCAGCTGTCTTTCCCTTTTCTGATGACAAAAGCTAAAAGCTCAGTAGGTACTGTCAATAACTGTTCTAAGGTACCTACCTTACTTGATGAATTTAAGTTCAGTGTAGTGGCATACAAGCAGACAAACAAGATCCAAGAGTGCCATTAATCATTACAATATCATCATGAACAGACATTAAAATGTGGCCAACTTGCGAAACGTATTTTTGGTACAGGTACACAGGTAGGTATAACAATAAAATTCAATTCGACTCGAAACCCAATTTAAAATTATTGCACACGTATTATTGTAGCCAACACTTGTTTCGAAATTCAATTCAACTTTATCGCCCTCTTTATGATTTAAAATTCTTGGCATAAAATTCGGAATGACGTAAGAACGTCCTATGTTATGACATGTCCGAGACTGACTGACTGAGGATTAACACATTAATATAATATTAATGAATATGACAATAGGTATCTAGGTATACATATGCATACTAAAGCCAATCAGATAAGGATGAAGTGGATAGCAAATTTGGCAGTGAATCCATCTCAATTCCAACCACCTTAATGATCCTACCAATGTGTTACATCAACTTCAAGAAATAATGACGCTCAACACACTTTCTGGACAGTAGTACAGGACAATGGACCATTTTGTACAATGAAAGTTTGTGTTATATTGAGGCAAAGCTCAAGTCATTGATACAAGGCTGGGGGTCTATCACCTCACATATGCGATTGTAACATCTGAGCATATACTTGGAGACTGTTTGGGCATAGTCTCCAAGAATGTTCAAAGGTAATAACCACTTGTAACATGAGGTGGTAGACTCCAGTCATAAAGATTTACTCCACAATCTCTTGGTTTAACATGAGGTGGTAGACTCCATGCAGTCATAAAGATTTACCCATTGTTTTAAAAGGTTTTTCTTCGCTAATATTACCTCACAAAGTCTCGAGTTTATAACTCAATGAAAGGGCTTTTTAGTCCATCGACGAAATTATTGCGAAAAATCATATGTGCAAACCTCTTTATGGAACGGAACTTGGAGGACAACAAATCGGTGTGTATTCACCTTGGCCTGACAATGACAATACATAAGGATGTGAAACTTCAGAAGGAGCAAGTGCTGCAAGTGTTTCATCAGGTGTTTCACTAACATAATTACCTTATGGTATCTGTATCATTCTATCATTCTAATCAGAGTATTTATGTTAGTATCTGTAATCTGTAGGTACCTATTTACCTATAAAGCTATCTCTCTTAAATCGAAGCCAACAACTTTACCTACACAATTGTTATTCCGGAAATGTGTTTTTCATGCGCTCCAAAGCCCCTTCTGTTGTCTTGTTTAACCGTCACAACTCACATGAAGAGTGCTTCTAGTCTCTCCAATACCGCTCTAGTCTTGTTTTTTAACGTCTATCAGATAGGGGACAGTCCATAATATACTCCAGTCAAGTGAAGACCATGTCGAGAAATATGTACGAGCATACAATGTCAATTTTTTGGTGCCCATCTCTGCAGATAATCTAAAAAAATTGGCAAGTCATCGAAGCTCAGCGAGTTTGCAATCATCAATAGATCCGAGATTGGATTTGGATACTGAATAGAGCCTCACAGCCAGGCAAATTTTGCACGGTCTCCTCAGAAGATCTCCCATTGTCGCGCCAAATTGAAAAACGAATTTGAATGACCAGAAATATTGAAAGGACCTGCTGAAGACACCATATATTCTATTGAATGAGCTGATCAACATGTGAGGAATTGAGAAGACATTGACCCTGATGAAAATCGTGTGTAAGATTGGTGAGATTTTCTCGTCCTGGATTACTTGCAAAAATCGCTAAATCGGACTTCTTTTACAGGACAAAAATCGGAGCTACCTATGAAAAATTCGGTCTATTGGATTTATTTATTGAACGAATGAACTGAGTTCAAAATCTTATTCATTTTTCCTTTACATAGTTTCTCTGTTTGTTTCACCCTAACTCCCAAAAGGTTTGTCAGATTTTGATAAAATTTGTGTATCCACATGAAATTTGTTGGATTTTGGGCCCGATAAGTCCACTGGGGCTCTCACAGTGGCCAATTTTCTAGTTCGATTGTTGGATGAGCCTCAGGAAGAGGAGAGGAAAAATTAACTTTGTCTCTGAAGAAGAGTGGAGGTTTCCTAAACATCCGCCTCTTTAGTACGGATTTATTAGATATAGGATTACAATCCACGATTCCACGAATTTTCAGTATTATGAGTCACCCCCGGGCGGGAATCGAACCTGCGGCCTAGCGCTTACAAGGCAGACGCACTACCAACTAAGCTAACTAGGCTGGCTGGACTTCTTTTACAGGACAAAAATCGGAGTTACCTATGAAAAATTCGGTCTATTGGATTTATTTATTGAACGAATGAACTGAGTTCAAAATCTTATTCATTTTTCCTTTACATAGTTTCTCTGTTTGTTTCACCCTAACTCCCAAAAGGTTTGTCAGATTTTGATAAAATTTGTGTATCCACATGAAATTTGTTGAATTTTGGGCCCGATAAGTCCACTGGGGCCCTCGCAATGGCCACTTTTCTAGTTCGATTGTTGGATGAGCCTCAGGAAGAGGAGAGGAAAAATTAACTTTGTCACTGAAGAAGAGTTGAGATTTCCTAAACATCCGCCTCTTTAGTACGGATTTATTAGATATAGGATTACAATCCAAGAATTTTCAGTATTATGAGTCACCGTTTACACTCTAGACTACTTGCTAGACAAACACATAACACTCATAAAACACTGCTCTTATAAGTTATTAGGTATTATTACCTACTGCATAAACTCATTTGAATAATGCCCAAGGCAAACACGAGGTAGAACTCTTTGACCGATGACAAGTTCAATGTAATACCTGCTATATTTAATATCAGTCGTATACACACTTCCTTACAGAGAAATTTGATCCTGGAAATTTACTATATTATACCTAGGTCTATACCCTTTGCAAGATTTATTGCCTAACCAATTTCTTTTTGTAACAGATTTTCTTTCCAAAAAGTTCCACGATAATTTTCAGTATCATCATAATCAGTAATGATTATCATATTGATCATTACTGATTTTGTGAGCTGAGGGTATTTTTCGTTTTCCTATTAGCCCTCGATCCCCTCCAAAAAGGAACTAGGAAAAATGAGGTGTAGTAGACAAGAATAGCACACACTATTTATGTCTATACCCTTTGCAAGATTTATTGCCTACCCAATTTCTTTTTGTAACAGATTTTCTTTCCAAAAAGTTCCACGATAATTTTCAGTACCTATCATTATAATCAGTAATGATTATCATATTGATCATTACTGATTTTGTGAGCTGAGGGTATTTTTCGTTTTCTTATTAGCCCTCGTTTTGCCTGAGATCCCCTCCAAAAAGGAACTAGGAAAAAGGAGGTGTATTAGACAAGAATAGCACACACTATTTACATAGGATAGACAAGAATAGAATTCGTAAACAGATTATATACAGCGTTGTGTTGCGAGAAGGATAGATCATACAAGGATTAGTTTGATCAGTTTGATGAACACCAGTGGACAGGGTGGTTAGAAATCGGTGGAGTAGGTGGTAAAGTCCGTCTGTTGAGTCTAGTGTCCTTCAGTTCAGTCAGGATGATTAACCCATTTGGGCTTCCAAAAAGACAAAGAGAAGATTACCCATCAGCCATCAGTTTAAGCCCAATTTCTAAGGCCAGCCACTATCAGGTAGACCTGACAGGTACGCCTGAACAGTTCCGCCTGTCAGGTCTACTTGATAGTGAGTGGCCGGGATAACTGTGAAATCAGGTTATGCTCCAATTAACTGCAGTAAAATATTCAGACGGGCTTCTATGGCAGACTGGTTGCCTCGTGATGGAAGTATTGGAAGTTTGTCTTTCCCGTCGGACATGATTACAAATAGGTCAAATTTAGAAACTAGTAGGGACCCACTCAACTATGGGAAATTGGGAACTTGATTGATAATTAATATCAATGAAGTGGCTACAGATTTTCGTTGCGTAATGCGTACCCTTTTTCTTTAGATATCTGTCCTGTCCGCTTCAAATTTCGAATTTAGTCTATTACCATGCGGGTCTGGATGAACCCGGGGGAGTTACACTGTCAAAATATACTCCAGTACATTATGGAATGGTTCAAAAGCATGTAGACTCTCATGTTGATGCCCTACTAATCTTTTAAGTCATTAAAGAGACTTCGCTGCCCTAATCACTAGTACATACTTCGTATCAGCACTAAAAAACTGAAGAATACCACCTACAGAGATAGAAACCATTGCAGCTTTACCCAAATTTCGTCTACAAGAATATCACAAACAATGCACTCTGTTAAAAAAAGAAGGTATAGAGGAAGAGGCACAAAAAAAGTCACAGAACTTGAAAAAACTAAAAGTCGGTATCGGTATACATAGGTGTCTTACTGTCTCAAACTTTGAAAGATACTTGTAAAGATGTAAAGAGAGAAAATCAATGGAAACAAACACTAGAGGGAAAAATAAAATCAAAATGGACCGAAAACCAACACTGAAAAAAAAAAAAATAATAATAATAAAAAAAATCGAATTAGGCACCGAAAAAAATACGAAGCTAAAAAAGATCGTAAAATTATAAGACTGAAAAATTTACCTTGAATGCCATTTTAGATAAGTTTTGCTTGTACTACTGACTCACTGAAATCACAAACAGGTACTGATGAATGGTGTGATGGTTTGGTGAGTATTTATATGGACGCCCTACTCCCGAGATCACCCCCATTACACTCCCTCACACATGGACCTTGGCAAGGTCATTGGGCTTTATCCAATATGTGTGATAATGGTCTTATTATTTTGAGCTTACGATTATTCTAATCAATTGTATTGTTTGATCCTGATCAAATGGGGATGGCAGCTAAGTACAATATTATTTGTTCTTTAGGTAGGTAAGTTGGTACACAAAAGGAAGGTAGGCAGGTCCTATAGATTTTCTTTTTACGTGATGTGGCTTTGCTTTTGTTTCCAGAAAATAGAATTCTTTTGGAGTTTGGGATTTGTGAGGTACATACTCTCTAGGTGTTGTTTATAAAACTTCCCTGACGTAAAAAAACTTTTGAGTATTTTCATTCCAAAAATTTCTGACCTAGCTACCAGCTATCCTTCAGCCTTTAAGATAACTAGATGGTCGCAATACTTTGACACCACAGCAACAGTTATAATGGTTATGCATTGTTTTAAAAGGTTTTTCTTCGCTAATATTACCTCACAAAGTCTCGAGTTTATAACTCAATGAAAGGGCTTTTTAGTCCATCGACAAAAGTACCTGGGAACCCTTGCGAAAAATCATGTATGCATTGTTTTAAAAGGTTTTTCTTCGCTAATATTACCTCACAAAGTCTCGAGTTTATAACTCAATGAAAGGGCTTTTTAGTCCATTGACGAACGTACCTGGGAACCCTTGCGAAAAATCCTATGTACAAACCTCTTTATGGAACGGAACTTGGAGGACAACAAATCGGTGTGTACCTATTCAGTATTCACCTTGACCTGCCAATGACAATACATAAGGATGTGAAACTTCAGAGGGAGCAAGCGTTTCATCAGGTGTTTCACTAACATAATTACCTTATGGTATCTGTATCATTCTAATCAGAGTATTTATGTTAGTATCAAAATTAAAAATTTAAAAGACAATTTCGGAACTTGGAGGACAACAAATCGGTGTGTATTCACCTTGGCCTGACAATGACAATACATAAGGATGTGAAACTTCAGAAGGAGCAAGCGTTTCATCAGGTGTTTCACTAACATAATTACCTTATGGTATCTGGATCATTCTTCAGAGTATTAAATTTATGTTAGTATCTGTAATCTGTAGGTACCTATTTACCTATAAAGCTATCACTCTTAAATCGAAGTACATATTTACTTATTTAGAGTATCTGCAATTCTGTATCAATCTCTAAATCAAAGTATTTAGCGATCCTGTGATTGGTGTGTCAAGGAGTTCATGTTTGAGTCTGGATTTCTTGGAAATGATGATTGGATAATTGTGAGATAATAATAAGTGCAATCAATATATGTAAGTATAAAGAAGACAATTCCATAAGTCAATAAACCTTGAAAATTTTCAATACCTAATCCGAAGAAGTTTTTTGGCAGCCTCTAGTTAGCTTAGTTGGTAGCTCGTCTACCTTGTAAGGGCTATAGGACGCGGGTTCGATTCGCACTCTAGGCGTATTTTATCCTGAACGGTACATTCTCCGAGCATTTTGGGAAGAAAAGAAAAGAAGAAGAAGAAGTGGATAAGAGACGATCTTCTTCCGGTGGATCACAAACAACACAACACCTCCATCGTTGGTGGAGAAAAGTAAACCAATTGATTGGACCATTTCACAAGAGCTCATTGTTTCATAGATACCTATCCACTAAAGCTACCTATCCTGTCTTCCTTCTCTCTTCGATTTCGGGACGATAAGACCATAGCAGTTACAGTTCCCTCTGTCAAACCTCTTTTTTAAAAAAGAAGCTTTTTTGGCAGCCTCTATAGTTAGCTTAGTTGGTAGGTTCGATTCGCACTCCAGGCGGATTTTATCCTGAACGGTACATTCTCCGAGCATTTTGGGAAGAAAAGAAGAAGAAGAAGAAAGAAAAAAAATGGATAAGAGGCGATCTTCTTCCGGTGGATCATAAACAAGAGGCACAACACCTCCGTCGTTGGTGGAGAGAAGCGGACCAATTGGACCATTTCACAAGAGCTCATTGTTTCATAGATACCTATCCACTAAAGCTTAATCCACTTCATCCACTAAAGTTTAGTGGATGCTAAATCTTAATCTTCATGACTCACTCCTCCACATTTAAGGGCTATAGGACGCGGGTTCGATTCGCACTCTAGGCGTATTTTATCCTGAACGGTACATTCTCCGAGCATTTTGGGAAGAAAAGAAGAAGAAGAAGAAAGAAAAAAAAAATGGATAAGAGGCGATCTTCTTCCGGTGGATCACAAACAAGAGGCACAACACCTCCATCGTTGGTGGAGAAAAGCAAACCAATTGGACCATTTCACAAGAGCTCATTGTTTCATAGATACCTATCCACTAAAGCTAAATCCACTTCATCCACTAAAGTTTAGTGGATGCTAAATCTTAATCCACTAATCTTCATGACTCACTCCTCCACATTCAACTTAAGATTCGACTCACACGGCATCGCCTCAGACAGATAACGAAATCAAGAGAGTGAAATTCAAACCACCCCAAATACGTCCAAAGTCCACATTACAATGAGAGTGTGATGCAATTCAGATTCAATACTGCACAATTATCACTAGGTCTCTTTGACTATGGGTAGTTCCACCCGAATACATACAGGGTGGCCGAAAGTTGATGTACACAGGTGATTTATTGGCTTGAAATGCTCTGTGACCAGGGGCCCCCAAATGCTCTCAATTTGACCTACAGGGGTTCTCATTATTTATGGCGAAGAGAAGAAATGGAGCAGTTGCAAATGGGTAAAAATTATTAATAAATGGTTGATTCCTACGTAAAAAAGTAGTGAAAAATCCAAATCTGATGTCAAAACTCAGAAAAAGTAACTTTAAAAGGTCGAAAATTCAATTTTCAATAGCCGTTCTAATTAAAAAGTTCAAATAGTTGTGACGTCAGATTTAACGTCAAAATGCGCAGAAACGCTTGCGCACAAACAAACGAAGCGGGATTCATAAATTATGACGTCATCGCCTACGGGAGCGTATGCTGTGACGTCAAAGTTCACGATTTACCGGTATTTTTTTAATCGATTTATCTCGGGATCTAGAAGTCGTAGAAGAAAAAGAAAAAAATCCGTTGGTCCTCATTTTTCCTGCTCTATGACTTTGAAACATCACCCAAGTAAGCGCAACTGTTCTATTATCGTCGCTAATTAAACCAAACAGTTTAAGATCATTTTGCATGGTAGGTACCTTTTTTTGATAGAGGGATCTGTAACTGTAACCGCTAAGGTCTTATATTCTCGAAAGCAAAGAGAGAAGGAGGATAGGATAGGAGAAACCCGAGAACGAACCTTATCCGTTCAGGATAAAATCTGCCCCGGGGGGGAATCGAACCCACGACCTAGCGCTTACAAGGCAAACACGGTACCAACCAAGCTAACTAGGCTGGCTAGTCTGGCTACCTATTCTAGAAAATATCTACTTTTCAGAGGAGTAGCATTAAAGGAGGAGAGCTAAAGCAAAAAAAAAAAAAAAAAGGTCAGGTATCCCCGTATGTATTAACCCAAAAATCGCGCTCAATTTTGGTACGTCAACTTCTGGACACCCTGTATATACACACGCCTGACCCAGTGCCATTGAAACCAGACGTCCATAGGATAGACAAGAATAGAATTCGTAAACAGATTATATACAGCGTTGTGTTACAAGAAGGATAGATCATACAAGGATTAGTTTGATGAACATCAGTGGACAGGGTGGTTAGAAATCGGTGGAGTAGGTGGTAAAGCCCGTCAGTTGAGTCTAGTGTCCTTCAGTTCAGTCAGGATGATTAACCCATTTGGGCTTCCAACAAGCAGGGTCCGTCCCTCCGGGAATTTTTCAGCCCGTAGTGATTAGAGAAAATCAGTACCTATATGTACCTACCTAATTTGTTTAATATTCAGTTTATTATTATTATTATTCTTGATTTGATTTTTTGATTTTACTTTCATGTATTGTTTGTGTACCTGTATAGTGTGAGATTTTAATTTGGAACTGATTTAGTACTTACTGATTATTGTTTTACTTTTTTTTGATAGTATGCAGACTTTGGGTCTGGAAATGTTGAGGTGTTTCTCCATTTCATATAACTCAATTGCTCGGAGCACCTACATTTCACAGGTAGCTACAGGAATATTTAGCCTGAAGTCTACAATCT
>NW_007380138.1:16040-30162 GCF_000475195.1 Diaphorina citri | reverse complement strand
ATGAAGTTTATAGAATCATAATGATGGGTGTTGCAGGGTAAACAATAACATGTTTAACATGAATGACATTCCTTATATGTATTCTGCATAATGAGTAAATTGTGTAAACTTTTGCAATAATGATTATAAAATGTAAAAATATTAAAACAACATACGTAGATAAGTTAATAACCAATAAATCAACTTTTCTTAAATTGATTTTATAAACGCATTAGAGTGCAGTGATTTATTAAATAAATAAAAATAATATATCTACTAAATAATTATCGAAATGGTGCTCTATTGAATTACCGAAGTTTGAATAATCTGTGAAATAATAATTCAAACACAAATTTTGTATAATTATACAATAATACCGCTCAATTTTTCAACTTAAACAAATAATTACCCAACTAAATCAACAATAAGTTCAGAAGTTTACCAAGTCCGTGTTACTAAAAACGAAATAGGTAAATAAAAATAATAAAACTAACTCTGATTTGGATAACATTAGCTTAATTATCATTTGATTATGCCAGTTGAAGTCGCACACGAGAATTTCGCCAGAAAAGACCCTCATTTCGATGTAATATAATTTCAATTGAAATGTATTCCAAGTATAAATGTAGCCTCGGGCGGGAATCGAAACTAATGTTGGAGTAGGGTAGGCCAAGGTAACTGGGCTTAAAATAACGTGATTTGCCCAGTCGGTCATTGAAATAAATAAAAGCCACGAAGGTACAAAAACAGCTATGAAATGAGCCAGGTAGATATGTACATATAGTTACATACGTATGTATGCAGGTAGGTAGTTACCTACACGAGGTATTTCGAATTCCAGCTCAATGCTCTTAAATCCGAAATAAAATAAGTCCTCCCTCCCCCAATGTATGTATAGGTAAGGGTCAGCTAAGCAAAATCTCTCAATAGATTCAGTTGACATTCAAAGCTCTGCACCAATGAGTTTGATTAAATTAGGGGACAAGGGGACATACATAGGTAGTACCTACATATTATGTACCTTAATTATTCAATTTCGTGCTTCGCCTCGTTTTTTGAATGGAAATAAAAATAATAAAATTATTTAATTTTTTCTTCCTTTTTAGTTTCTTATTATTATTATTTTAGGGCCTACTTTTTGTTACTGCTCAGGTCAATCGGAATTGATGTCATTATATTCCAATTGAATGGGGTGCAATACTCCTACATACTAGATAGAAGAAAAAGAAAAATTCCGTTGGTCCTCATTTTTCCTGCTGTATGACTTTGAAACATCACCCAAGTAAGCGCAACTGATCTATTAAAGTCATTATATTCCAATTGAATGGGGTGCAATACTCCTACATACTGGACTCCGCACACGGGAATTTCGCCAGAAAAGACCCTCATTTCGATGTAATATAATTTCAATTGAAATGTATTCCAAGTATAAATGTAGCCTCGGGCGGGAATCGAACCTCATGTTGGGGTAGGCCAAGGTAACTGGGCTTAAAATAACGTGATTTGCCCAGTCGGTCATTGAAATAAATGAAATCCACAGAGGTACAAAAACAGCTATGAAATGAGCCAGGTAGATGTGTACTGAAATCCACAAAGGTACAAAAACAGCTATGAAATGAGCCAGGTAGATATAGGTATGTACATAGTTACATACGTATGTATGCAGGTAGGTAGTTACCTACACGAGGTATTTCGAATTCCAGCTCAATGGTACACTGTACCGAAATAAAATAAGTCCTCCCCCAATGTATGTATAGGTAAGGGTCAGCTAAGCAAAATCTCTCAATAGATTCAGTTGACATTCAAAGCTCTGCACCAATGAGTTTGATTAAATTAGGGGACAAGAGGACATACATAGGTAGTACCTGCATATTATGTACCCCTCTCAATAGATTCAGTTGACATTCAAAGCTCTGCACCAATGAGTTTGATTAAATTAGGGGACAAGGGGACATACATAGGTAGTACCTGCATATTATGTACCTACTGTTGGAACAAACCTATACAGTTCTATCCTTTTCCTATGCTATTTCAAATGGGTAGGATTTTTCCCCTCAAAGTAGGGTTTCCTCCTTAAATATGTATTAGGTATGTACCTGGCAAATGAAATTTAGTATAATGTCTTATTTATCTACTTTATTTGGGACAACAATTCACTCAATTGTTGTCCCAACACAACTTGAAATTCGCAGTAAATTTTAGATTAATTTTAAAGAATGAAATTTTAATAGATTTTTCCTCTTTGTTTTTTGTTAGTAAGGTCGAGTGTAGTCCCAAATTAAAATTTTCCAGGACAGGAGACGTAGGTGCCTATCAGTTACTGAAGAGTATTAGTTATTTCATTTCACAATTCGTATGGAACTTTACAAAGTTACTGAGTCTTCCATCAAAAGGTATCAGTTACACCTATAATTAATATTAATGGCTTCATCTTTTACTTTATTCGATCATTGTTCACAGTCCCTGAACAAGTGCACATCAGTTTTCCAGTCTCTCATCAGCTCTGACCTCTGAGTGAACAAAAAACAAACATCACATTTTCCATCAGTTAAAAAATTCTATCAAAATTCCCTTTCTCTCTCCTTCTCCTTTCATCTCCCTCCCCTATTTCTCTCTCTCTCTCCTTCAATCTCCCCCCCTCCTGTCAATACATATCTGCAGATTTTCCCTTCTTCCTCCTCCTCCTCCTTGTGACGCTAAAACCGGTCTTAAATTAACGACTGAAGTGTTATCTAAAACTTTCTCGCTTTAAGTTCATAGGTCGTCGCGACAAATTTCGAGATCAGAGCTGAGAAAATGTGAAAAAAATCCCCCACAAACCAGTTTTTTTTGGTTTTTTGGCTTTATGGTTTTCTGGACAAAATTTGCACCACCACTTTCTTGTTCCTGGTAAAAAGACCTTTAATTTGATATATAGGTCGACCAGGTTTGGATAAGTCCTTCTATGGGCACAGACTCACAGACAGACAGACAGACACCGAAGCGAATACAATAGCCCGTCCCTATACTCGTACCTTTTATTGTTACCATTGTAATTTAATAAAGGAAGGACGGGCTAAAAAGGGGAAAAAGGAAAAATGAGAAAGAAGAGAGGAAGGAAAAAAAATCTGGTGTGAACATCACACGACTTTCCTTATCCTATTGAATGATGCTTGTTTTTATGTTCTATATTAACTTTTACAATATCTCTAACCGTTTAGTCGGTATAGCTGAAAACCGCCAAAAAACGGTCAAAAACCGCCAAAAAGCGGTCAAAATACCGCCAACCGCAGCACCTATCTCAACCAAACGTTTTGAGTTGCATCCTTGTCACATTTGTAAACTCCATACCAAATTTCAAGTCTCTAGCTCATACCATTCCCGAGATATTGTTAAATTACAACAAAAACCGCCAAAAAGCGGTAAAATGCCGCCAACCGTTGCACCGATCTCAACCAAAAGTTTCGTGTCGCATCCTTGTCACATTTGACAGCTACATACCAAATTTCAAGTCTCTAGCTATTACCGTTCTCGAGATAGGTATTTTGTTTACAGACAGACAGTTTGCGAATAAAAAAAAAAAAAAAAAAAAAAAAAAAAAATGGAAACTTGAGAAAATATTTCCCATTATCATTATCTGGGAGTTGAGAACTTGGTGAATTACAATAATAACTATACAACTAACGTCACGTTAGTTGCAAGCTTATGGGCGTTTTAACAAAAGTTAAACACTTACACTTCCAAAACTTACTCTGTACTCTACAATTCTACAATTATTACATTCAAATGAGACTAATTTGTACTCCTTTCAAGAAAAAAAAAGAAGTGCTCAAACTTCACACCAGCAGCAACTTTGGAAAAGATGTTTGTATTTTTTAAATCCCCTCATTTATTCAGTATGTTGCATTTTAAAACTTCTCGAAAATGACTATTAGGCACCTTCTTATTTCTTGAGTTAAAGTTTACAAATTTCTCGATTTTTTTTTTTCCACTCCAATTCCATGTGATGAAGGATTAAGGACACTCTCGCAGTTTGCTACGTTGTATACAGGGTCAGCATTCGACAAAAATCTTCTCTATTCTATTCTTGAGTATAATATCAAAGGTAATCAATAAAATTAGCAACCAATAAAATCAGAAAAGAGGAGGCGTTAGATAGGAGGGTATGGAGGAGCAGAATAAAGGAGCTTAACGCTGCGCCGACCCCAAATAAAACTAGGAAAAGATGCAGCAGAAAAAGAAGAAGGAGAAAATTAGTCACATTTTTTGGGGGATTTGGTTTTAGAGGAGAAAATATTTCATTCTGTTTTGACAAACATCAGACTATCCAAAATGTCTCAATGTTCTTTTTCTCTTTTCCTAGGTAAAAATGAAAACTGGCGGAGTGCAAATGTTGTAGCAGTCACTCTGACTCCTGCTCCCACCACCAGGAGTTCTCCGCAATGGGATTGGTAAGTGAAATATATAACTTATTTGCTAGAAATCGCCCTTAGGGGCCAAAGAGAAAAGGCTTGGGGAGAAAAAATGATGCGAGGTTTTCCTCTGAGGGCAGAGCTCAAAGTATACCGTCAGCATTTCCCCGCTGTATAACCAAACTGATTTTTTTTTGTTTCAAATATGTTATGGCTCTTCCATCTCCGGTTTTTTCATAAAGAAACTTCATAGGCACTTCGCAGCAGCCATGATATAATATTGCAGAGGGAAAAGTTTGGACTTGGCCCTTTCTCTTTGGACCTGTACCTATTTGCTTTTAGTCTTTCTTTACTAGGGATTCTACTTCAAATATTCACTGTAAAATTGTTCGAAATTACCTACTTCCAAAACCAGTCAAATTTTCTCAATATGATGACTGGATTTCAGAAATAGTCCAATGGTCCATAGAACTTGCTGGTAAAAAAATAAACAATCAGGAAACTATTCCAAACTCAGTTTTGGCGGACATTTCCTAACACAAAATACTTTTTGGGGACACATACTATTGACCTAGAAAGTGAACCATAAAAAGTCCGCAGTTTCAAATTTCAAAAGTTTTCCCCCGAAATGTGTAGACCCAATGTTGAAAACTTCACGAAATTTCAATAATTTCCCCCGAAGATTTATTAACGTGTACAAACGACAGTTCCAAGGGGTTCCTCCCCTGTTTTATAATATCGATTCTGAGATATTGAATACGTCCATCTTAAAAAAAAAAAAAAAAAAAAAAAAAAAATGGTTAAAACCCATGTATTCTAATCGCATACCTACGAGTAGGTATATCCGGAAGAAACTGTCAGTATATCCGGAAGAAACCACGGAACCACATATTAAGGACTTAAGGTACCGGATTCGATTCCCGATAATATTATTTTCTCCGTAGCGGCAAGGACCAAAAACAGCTGGTGTAATAGAAAGTAAAAAAAAAAAGAGAAGAAACACAAGGAAGAAGAAAACAAAGAGGAGAAGGAGGAGAAAGGAAGAGAAGATAGGACAGGAGAGAAATTTCGACACATGTAACCTATTTCCTATTTTCTGTAAAACGTCAGGGAAGGGCATGTGAGACACTTTACACTTTGTTCCTTAACAAACATATAGGGTGTGATAAAAACCAGAGTTCGAATAAATTCTAGAAAATAAATAAAAATTAAAATAAAATAATAAGCTCCAGAGGGAACCGCTTTTGCATTACTTCAAGGCACATTCTTTTACTTGTCGTTGGTTTCCAGGTTTCCACGTATGATGTGGTTTTGACGTCTTTATGAATTTGTCTCGGATGTGATCGGAGTATTAAGAGGTTTTTTCCAGGGGTAGCTAATTTAGTGTTTCTGTTATTCTTTGGATTTGAAAAGGGGCAAGTGGTGGTATTATTGGGTGTGCCGTTGGGTAAGGGGTGTTGTTGTTGGGTGCCCCTTGTGATGCTGGGTTTGAAAAGGGCAAGGGGTGTTGTTGTTGGGTGTGCAAGGGGTGTTGGTTGTTGTTGGGTGCACAAGGGGCAAAGGCTATAGCATTCCTGGTGTTATGAAGTTGAATACACCAGTTCCCAAAGAATCACTAAAGTTAAGCAACGTTCCGCGTGGTTAACATGAGTATAGGTGACCATCTGAGCCATCGTGTGCTGCTGGTTTTTCCCGGCCTCACTCAGACTGGGAGAGGTCAATTTGAGGTGGGTAGCTTGTCGCCGAATGAAGGGTAAAAGCTCCGTCACTAAATGTTTCAGCAGTTGTGCTATGACGTTAAACCCATCTCTCAAATAAAATAACAGAAATCAATATAATTTACGTATACCTATGGCGACCCTATTTGAGTGGAAAAAGAGTAAAAGGAGACCCATGGCGAAGACGTATGGAATGAAAAACATTCAAAACCCTGTGAATCCTTATTGTGAATTTGGAAAAGGCGTTAATAGTCCGTATCCATAGATTTTAATAATTATTGGAGTTTAATTTTAAAACAAAACAAATCTGACGCGTGTACAGTTAGTCTGGAAAAACAAAATTATCATTTTACAATAACAGTAGGAAAAGAACAATAATGCTAATGATAACACTATACATATAACCCTTGTCAGAAATTGTTTGTGTTGCATCGGGTTCCAACAATGATTCAGCTACTTCCAAATAACACCTACAGCACCCTAATAATTGGACAACATTAAGCAGAAAAGAACCATCCATATCCATGTAGGACAATTCCCCTTATGGATGGCTCGGCTCCTTTCTGTTTATTACTGTTCAATAATGTACCCTATAAAGCTGTTAGTCGACAACCGACGATCGATGTTGCCAAACACAGTGAGGATCATCAGGTCAAGCGAAAATTCGATAGTCCAATCTATATGTAACTCTCAGTTATGGACCTATTAGATATCAGAATGTTTATTAGTAGGCTGTAGAACTGTGACTAGGAAAGAAGAAGAAGAAGAAGAAGAAGAAAAGGAGAAGAAAACACAAGAGGGAGAGAATTTGACATGTTTCAGTAAGGGGTATCGTATGGCCATTTTCTGGAACACACCCAAACACCCAAGGGTAAAAGAAAAAGAATGTCTCCTTTTTTTACGAACATAAAAAAAAGGAAGATGAAAAAATATGTCGGGTCAAAATAGGAAAGGGACTAACTAACGAAAGCGAAATAAGAGAAAGATTGAGAGATAGGTAGTGACAGAGTGAAAGAGGGAGAAGAAGAAGAAAAAGAAGAAGAAAGACGAGAAAAAGGAAAAAAAAGAGATGAAATTATGCGAAAATTATTATTCAGAATATTTATGAAGAGATTTTTTCCTTCTTCATTAACTCTTGAAATGGGTCAGGGGGCGTGCAAAAAAGTTATTTTTGTCTGCAGTTCCTTTTTTTGAACTAATTATAAGTTATAACTTCAAGAAGTCGAAGTGTTGATACTTGATATGGTTGAAATGTTATCAACAGTATTCTCAAGAAATGACATGAAATTGGCAACATTGTTCGTCTTAAGTTAAACTTAAGTTTATCTTTAGATTTCATACATACGGGGGTCAGAGTCTCAGACTATAATAGTCAAACAAAGATCCCTTTCTTTGTAATACTGAAGATTTCTGACCTGAAAGCACAAGGTTTCCTCTTGAATTTGCTCCTCACCAGTCCGAATCCGGATTATTTAGGATGTGTTTTTTTGGCCAACTTCCTTTGGCTGCGGGAGGAAGCATTTGGAACAAACTAGATTTGCAGAACAAATAGTTGCGTCCTCTTCCAGCCTGATGTTTCTGAGGACAGAATTTGCACACGTCACTCTTTCTGAAGGAAGAAAAAAGAAGGATTCCATGTTTAGATGCTTTGGAATTTCGCCGCGCCGCAGGCAAAATTCCAAAGCAAGTAAGTCTCAAATAAAGTCATACATACATGTACAAGTCGGTAAAAATAAAATGAAAGGAAATTGCTTTCTGCTTTTTTGGATGGCTGAGGGCCATTTTATCATTCCAACCACCAAAATTTGAAAATAAGCCACATTCCGCCCATTAAAAATAACTTGGAAACTTATTTTAAGTATGTATAGTTTAATACTATAATCATTAATTAGCGGTCAAACTTTCTTGACTTGGCGGGGCGGAGCGCTACCGCGCTCCTTAATCTTAGTAATTTGAATCAAGATTTTTTACAATCTATATTTTTCCTAGTACGGAAGAGGACGTTGTGCATACATAGTTTTGGATAGAATTTTCTAATCTCACTCCAGCTTTTGTCTCGTATTTGAACAGTACAACTTTCACATTTGTTGGAAGTCAATGAAGCCCGTCTTCCATATTTATTTATCTGCAATAAATTTATCCTAAAAAGTCTCATTTAAGGGGAGCTCGGAAGCTTTTCTTTTGAATTCTTTGGAAATCTATTTCTCCTGCATTTTTCTGCTTTTCTTCTGAAATCTTTAATGGAAGGGTGCAATTTAGGCGTCATACATGTTTGAAACAATCAATATTAGGTATAGAGAATTAACTGTAAGACAGTAAATAACACTATATTAATTGTATCCCCATTTATATTGTATGTTGTAACAATGCATGCCCGTATTATGGCAATTTCCATTTTTTGCTCCTCTTCTCTTCCTCCTTCGTCTTCTTACTCTTTATCTTGTTATCGGCAGATTGTCTGAATCCTTGGTAATTTTCTTGAAATGCAACCATGAAGAATATCAGGGATACATATTGTACGATATACATACATTATACGTTATATGTATATTATACGTTATACATAAACCTAATGAAGTGGATTTTCAATAATACTTCCCCCTATTTTCCCTCCCTCAATAATACCTCCCCTATTTTCCCTCCCACCATAAGAAGAAGAATATTGAATTGAACTTAACATTTATGTAGGTAATAGTAAATACAAATCAAATTATTATCTTACATTGAACTGGATTAGTATCTTACATTGTATTAGACATAGAATAATTTCTCATGGTTTTGAAGGAAAAAATACATTAGGTATAGTCTATATCCGTAGTATCCACTCTTTCTGACCACAAAAATAAACATGGCTTCCGGATATTATGAAAAATGGTGGAAAATAATGACCGTGACATCTCGTCCAAACAAGAGAAGATGGATGGGGAAAAAAATGACAGTCTCTCGGATGTTTACTAGAGACATGGAAACCGCTAGGAAAATATAGGATGTAGGGGAGAGAGAATAAGGAAGGAAAGGAGAACGAGGAAGAGAAGAAAAAAAAAGAGGAGAGCGAAAAAGAGAAGATAGAGAATACAGAAAGAGTAGAGAGAGAGAGAGCAAGAGGGAGAGAGAGCAAGAGAGAGAGAGCAAGAGAGAGAGAGCAAGAGAGAGAGCGAGAGAGAAAGAGAAGGAAGAGAGGGAGCGAATAAAAAGAGACAGAGAAGGGAAAGAAGGAGAAAGAGAAGGAAAGAGGGAGAAAGTGAAGAAAAAGACAGAGATAACTATGAGTGTTGGTTTTGACAGACGATGTTATAGATAAAAAGAGAGGGATATATGGAGAGAGAAAAAGAGATAGAAAAGTGGGAGTGAAGGGAAGGGAGAGAGAAAAAAAATTTTCCCTTTTTTTTTTTTTTTTTTTTTTTTTCAGGGAAATTCTTTCAGACATGATGGATGGTACGTACATTACGTACAAGCTACAAGGCACTTTAGAGTGGCCATTTATGGATTTGGTACCTATTAGTATAAGTAGGGCCATCGGCTTTAACAAACGCCCTTGGTCATTGCGACCTGGTTAGACAAACTACCTACATACGTACTACGTACCTACATATGTACCAAGTTACCAACTTACGTGGGTATTAAAATTTTTGTATATCATCGAAACTGATATCCGGATATGTTAGTCCCGTTGAGTGACCATCTGGACATTCTTGAGTTGATGGCTCATCCCGACCTCCTCTCTCTCTCTCTCTCTCTCTGTTTTTCTCACAAAGTTCTTTCTGCTTCGCTGTTGGGAGATTTTTTTTGTTGCACTTTTAGGTTTTCCTCGATTTTATTCCATCTTTCCATTTTTCTCTCTCCCTCTCTCCCTTCTCCTTCTACCCTTCCTTCCTCCTCCTCCTCTTTCTTCTTCTTTTCCACCTTTTCCTTCTCCCCTTTCTTCATCCTCTTCCTTCTTCTCTTCTTTATTCTCCTCCTCCTTCTCCTCCCCCCTGTCATTGTTCTCAATTCAATTTCTCTTGCCTTCCTCTTTCTTCTTCTCTTTCTTCTTCTTCTCCTCCTCCTTCTTCTACTCCTCCCTATATCCCTTCTCTTCTCTATTCTTCTACCTCCTACCTCCGTTCTGTTTGTGTGTTGAAAATACAGGAAAAAATTAATTACAGTTAGAAGTCACTGTAGCAACTAGCAATAAGACCAGAGGAGCCGAAGAAAGCAGTACGGGACAGTTGAGTAGTTAGGTTTGTACTTCGTATCCAAGATTTTACTGAGAGGGAGACAATTTTAAAGAAGTTTGATAGAGGGAAGAGAGACGAGAGACAGGATAGGAGAAAGCCAGCCGTTGTGGGAACAAACCTTATCTGTTTAGGATAAAATCCTGCGACCGGGGAAGGAATGGAACCCGCAACCTAGCACCTACAAGGCAGAAGCTCTACACTGCACTGCAAGCTAACTGGACCGGCCCACTTATGTTAGTCGAGATGTCTGACCAACTTTTCCAAGCCTAGGTAGGTACACGATTGTAACATTGACGTTTGAAAATAATAAATTAATAAAAACAAGGAAACAATGTTTTGTTATTTTTCACCAATCTTGTATTTATATATATAAAATAAAAAAATTCCCCGATAATTTTCATCAATATTTTGGAAAGTATTGGTCTCACAGAAAAAATACGCATACCCCTGGAATCTGCTAGGCCAGAGCAAGCTATTTCCCATGTTATTCTAATGGAGAGTGATACTCAGAAGTAACACCATCGTCCTAAAAAAGACTCTGCAGGTGATACTTTAAAGTATCACCCCATTCATGTTAGCTCACAGCCCGGTGATACTTCAAAGTATCACTTGGCGGCGAAAGTGTTAAAGTAGAGCTTTTTCAAAACTTTTGCCGCCAGCCTAGTTAGCTTGGTTGGTAGTGCGTCTGCCTTGTAAGCGCTAGGCCGCGAGTTCGATTCCCGCCCGGGGCGGATTTTATCCTGATGGGATAATGTTCGTTCTCGGAACGGCTGGCTTTTTCCTATCCTGTCTTCCTTCTCTCTTCGATTTGTGGACGATAAGACCATAGCAGTTACAGTTCCCTCTGTCAAACTCTTAAAAAAAAACTTTGTAGGTATCTATCACAGCGTTACTAAGTTCTTCCTTTGTTCCACATTTCAATAAAAGTACTCGATGAAAGTACTCAATTGTCCTCACGAGGCTGAGAGCACCCCGAACTTGAAGTACAGAGCCGGAAAAACTTCGATTCCGACGGGAATCGAACTGGGGATCTCCGGCGTACAAGCCGAGTGTGATACCCACTCGGCCAAAAAGCAATTAGGTACTTCCTTTAATTTTTAAAGATAATAATTACCTATGTATAACGTACGTAACTTCGAGGAACAAGATTAAAATGTTTAATTTTCATATGTTTGTTCTTGGGTTGAATAGTATCAAATTACATTAGGGTTAATGAATGAAGTTTGGGGAAAGGGGGTCTTGTATCAAAGTGATAGAGATAGCGAGTGTTATGCTGTAAAGGGGTGGTTGTAATAAACTTCCTTCCATAATAAAATTAAAAGCAATTAGGTAAAAATTTGTTGGATCAGATTGTAAAAACACTCGATGAAAATTAGTGGAGATGCCAAAATTCCACTGAAATAAAATTTGGTGGAGATGTCAAAACTCCCAATGAAATAAAATTAGTGGAGATGTCAAAACTCCCAATGAAATAAAATACATGAGATTTTACATCATCCTAGCAAATTCTAAGTAGGTACTTAGGTATCATATCATTAGCCTAAATCTACTTATGGTAGCCCTATCAGTCTAATTGTAATTATCTATCCTGCCAGAATGAGATCAACTGTCCCTCAAAACCACAAAAGCAATGAGATAATTCCTGATTCAAATCTCAAATGAAATATAAAATACCTGCATGACACGTGACCTATAGTATAATAATAAATTAAACTAAATATACCTACCTACATCCAATTGTTATGTTAACCACGCGGAACGTTGCTTAACTTTAGTGATTCTTTGGGAACTGGTGTATTCAACATGTTATCATCGCTGGCTGAGCAGAGACAAAATAATGAGATCTTACCTACCACAAAAAAAAAGATAAAAAAAAGTAACAAGTAACAAGTAACACAGGCATTGGTCTATTCATTCCATTGGTTTTACAAACATATTGGTTACTCAAAACAGACAAGGCCTTAAGCCTTTATTCAAAGGTCGGTACACTTGAGAGAAAGGGGGGCACTCAGGTGTTAAATCATAAGGTTAGGGGTGCACTTAGCCAGTAGAATCATTCAGATTAAAGATAATAAATTTATCAAATGTTTCATCTTCTTATTCTTTAATGTTTTACTTTAAAGATAATAATTTCAAATAGGTATTTAGGTAATTTAATACGTGCGGTAATTGTGTAATTTCAATTATCTGATTAATTGACTGTGGTCGATGTTTGTTCGACGAGGTGAATTGTATGTTGTCGAGGCAGTGTACGGTTCCCATCGACATCGATCGACGGCGCAGCGTCGACTATGTGTGGACACAGCTCAAGATGAAAATTAGATTGTATCTATTTTGCTAATCCCTGTAAAATAATAATCAGCCCGGGAAATCAAATTATTTGTTTAATGATTTAATCAAATATGTTCACACATTCTCTTCTCTAATTTTCATTTAGATTTATCATCTGATTACCTAGGTAGGTACCTATTATATTTAAATAAAATTATTTGATTTAACCATTGAATTTCTCAGGATTCTTAGGAAGATGACATCAAAAATGACAATACGTCAGACTTTGCTTTTTGTTTACATTTGGGTTTTGTAAATTAAAAAAAAAAAAAAAAAGAAAAAACGGCACATATGTAGGTAAGTAGTAGAGGAACAAAGATCATTTATTGTCCCGAAACTCCCGAAAGGGAAGATAGAAGAAAGACAGGATAGGAGAAAGACAGCCGTTCCGTGAACGAACTTTATCTGTTTAGGATAAAATCCGCGCCAGGTGGGATTCGAACCGCTTACAAGACAGACGCGCTACCCTCCAAGCTAACTAGACTGGAGACAAAGGAAAACAAGAACTACCCGATTTTCCAAGAGGACTGTAACTGTACCAGACTGTATAATATCTACTTTGTATTGTATGTATAAAAAACGCCTTCAAAATGTTTCGAAAACAAAACGTACTTTCGGTAGTGCATTTTACTTTCATTTGAAGGCGTTTTATCTTGATAAAAATTGTTGAATGGTCGGTCATTCCTTCATTCCCCGCCAGCCTAGTTAGCTTGGTTGGTGCCTTGTAAGCGCTAGGCCGCGGGTTCGATTCCCGCCCGGGGCAGATTTTTTTTGAACGGATAAGATTCGTTCTCGGAACGGCTGGTATCCTGTCTTCCTTATCTCTTCAATTTCGGTACGATATTACCTTAGCAGTTACATTTCCCTCTATCAAAATTCCAAATTGGGAACGGGTTTTAAGTGGGCCGGGAAAAACCAGCAGCACATAATAGCGAGGTTTATTTAATGCGGAGGTTTGCTTCTTAAGGGAAATGAGGTAAAACGAGTGTTGGGTGTGGTTACGATGACAGGCAGGTTTCCCCTAAGGTGAAACTTTACAGCACAAGTTTACACGCGTATATAAACGTGAGTTGTTGAAGTACCACAGACCACAGCCAAGCTCTTCATACTGAGAAGACAACTTTCCCTGGAAAAAAACGTCGCTAAAATTTCAAGCAAAATTAGACGACTACCTTACCTATAGTCATATTATGGATTTATGGAAACTTTAAAAATTTGATTGGCTAATAATAACGACGCCTAATTTTGTGGTATCTCTTTCTGATAAGAATTTCCACTAGTTGTATTTCAATGGGAGTTTTGACATCTCCAGTAATTTTATTTCATTGGGAGTTTTGTCATCTCCACTAATTTTATTTCATTGGGAGTTTGGACAACTCCACTAATTTTATTTCATTGGGAGTTTTGGTTCATTTGAAGCGGAATTTAGTCCTTAATAGAATGTATTTATAGCGAATTAATAATAGTCTACCGATTTTCCGAAAAA
>NW_007380138.1:12338-15459 GCF_000475195.1 Diaphorina citri | reverse complement strand
GGACAGTTTCTTCCGGATATACTCGTAAGGTATGCGATTAGAAAGATTCCCGCCCGGGACGAGTATTTATACCGAGATATACTGACTGCATTTCTCCGCATATCTGACTGTGACTTCGTGTGTACTGACAGTGTTCTCCGCATATACTGACAGTTTCTTTCCGGATTATATCTGAGTCATGCGATTACACGATATCGAAAATATCGGGTTGCAGTGGATTGAAGTGGTTGGGACACATACTAGTTGACTATTTTACATTTCTTTTCCAAGAAGATATACTTTTTTACCCCTACACGACGCTCTTCCGATCTTTATTATTATTATTATTACTATTTTCTTTTTTATCTCAAGTTCGTAATGTACCTAGAATAGAATAGAATATACCTTGTTTATCCTGCCCGAGTAGGACTGAAAAGTCCCTTTACCCCGGCAGTCTAAACAAGGTCTCGTATATTTGATGGGTTAAAGAATAATACATACAACTAACAATTCAGTAAAAAGACCTTGCTTAACTAGAAAAAAAAAAAAAAAAATGGGGGTAAATGTAAATTAATAGTGGTAGTAGATAATGACAATGAAATAAAATACAACAGGTAAAGATAGGTAGTGGTAGAGACATTGTGAAAGTAATTGTGATAAGGAAAATAGAAAAGAAAATACCTAGGTACCTAATAGAACATAGAAAGTCGTGTGAAATTCACACCAGGTTTTCTTCCTTTCCTCCAAAATTTCTTACTTTCCTTCGTCCTCTTCTTATTTTCTTCTCCTTCTCGTTCTATTTTTCTTCTCCTCTTCTTCTTCTTCTTCTCTTTCGTCCTTCTCTGAAGGATTAACCTTTTGTTTATTTTCGCTTTAATTTCCGGCCATACTTCCAAAACTTTCCCCAGAGCTTTACCCTAACGTTCTTACAACGAAATCATCTTACCAGCTTATCTTCTTTTCTTTCTACTCCTTCTCCTTTCCTTCGTTTTCTTTCTCCTTCTTCTCCTCATTTTCTTGATTTTTGTTCTTTATCTTCTTTTCTTTCTACTCCTTCTCCTTTTCTTCTTCGTTTTCTTTCTCCTTTTCCTCTTTCCTCTTTATCTTCTTCATTACCTTTCTCCTGTTCCCTCTTTCCTTTCACCTTCTCCTCCTTTTTCTTTTATCTTCTTCTTCGTCTACTCTTTCTCTTCTTCCTTACCTTTTTCTCCTGTTCCTTCTTTTCTTTCACCTTCGCCTTCTTTATTCCCTTCTTCTTCTTCTTCTTCTTCCTCTTCCTTCTCCTCCTTCGTTTGCCCTCTCTCCTCTTCTTTAGTTTCTTTTCCGCCCTTTTTGTTCTCTTTCTCCTCATCCTCTTCTGAATCCTTCCTTCTCATCTCTCTCTTCCTTTTGGCTCTACATTATTATCCATGGAAATCTCGCTCAATGACGCTCAACTGTCCAAAGTCTTCACTTGTAAGCGCTGGGGTAAAGGGACTTTTCAGTCCTATTCCGGCAGGATAAACAAGGTATATTCTATTCTAGGTCGCGGGATAACGAGAATTTATCCTAAACATATCAAGGTTCGTTCTCGGAGAGGCTAGCTTTTTCCCCATCCTGTCTTCCTTCTCTCTTCGATTTCGGGACGATAAGACCTTAGCAGCTTCAGTTCCCTCAAAAGGAAGAGAGGGGAAGAAGAAGGATAAAAGGAAGAGAGGGGAAGAAGAAGGATAAAAGGGAGAGAGGGGGTTTTAACCTTTTTTTTTTTTTTTTTTTTTTTTTTTTTAAGATGAGTGTTTCACCGCCGTTTTTATTTCGTTTATTGATTTGTTAATCAATCAATCAATTAGAAAAGATATCGAAACATTGTTTGAGTGGACCCCATTGAAGTAGGGTTTACATACCTATATATTTTACATTTCTTTTCCAAAGATATACTTTTTTTACCTAAATTTTCTTTTTTTCTTTTTTATCTCAAGTTCGTAATGTACCTAGGTAATAGAACATGGAAAGTCGTGTGAAATTCACTCCAGGTTTTCTTCCATTCCTGCAAAATTTCTTACTTTCCTTCGTCCTCTTCTTATTTTCTTCTCCTTCTCGTCCTATTTTTCTTCTCCTCTTCTTCTTCTCTTTCGTCCTTCTCTGAAGGATTAACCTTTTGTTTATTTTCGCTTTAATTTCCGGCCATACTTCCAAAACTTTCCCCAGAGCTTTACCCTAACGTTCTTACAACGAAATCATCTTACCAGCTTATCTTCTTTTCTTTCTACTCCTTCTCCTTTTCTTCTTCGTTTTCTTTCTCCTTTTCCTCTTTCCTCTTTATCTTCTTCATTACCTTTCTCCTGTTCCCTCTTTCCTTTCACCTTCTCCTCCTTTTTCTTTTATCTTCTTCTTCGTCTACTCTTTCTCTTCTTCCTTACCTTTTTCTCCTGTTCCTTCTTTTCTTTCACCTTCGCCTTCTTTATTCCCTTCTTCTTCTTCTTCTTCTTCCTCTTCCTTCTCCTCCTTCGTTTGCCCTCTCTCCTCTTCTTTAGTTTCTTTTCCGCCCTTTTTGTTCTCTTTCTCCTCATCCTCTTCTGAATCCTTCCTTCTCATCTCTCTCTTCCTTTTGGCTCTACATTATTATCCATGGAAATCTCGCTCAATGACGCTCAACTGTCCAAAGTCTTCACTTGTAAGCGCTGGGGTAAAGGGACTTTTCAGTCCTATTCCGGCAGGATAAACAAGGTATATTCTATTCTAGGTCGCGGGATAACGAGAATTTATCCTAAACATATCAAGGTTCGTTCTCGGAGAGGCTAGCTTTTTCCCCATCCTGTCTTCCTTCTCTCTTCGATTTCGGGACGATAAGACCTTAGCAGCTTCAGTTCCCTCTGTCAAACCTCTTGGAAAATAAAACTTGGACTCGAACCACCAATCTCTAGGTTGTAGGTTGTACACCATGTCACAAAAAAAAAAAAAAAAAAAAAAAAAAAAAAAAAAAAAGGGTGCAGATACACTACAATATTGGAGGTAACCCATCCATCCATATGGATGCAAACATAACATAATGTTTTGAAGTCGATCCATCCATAAACCCTCTCACCAATCGGGCCACCTGTTGAATAACCATAACCACCATGAATATTCATATCCTGTAGCTGAAATTATTTGCGGGAAACAA
>NW_007380138.1:5368-11655 GCF_000475195.1 Diaphorina citri | reverse complement strand
AGATAAAAAGTTTCTCCACCAAAACTAGCATCATATGTTTGACCTTTGAAAATAATAATAATAATAATAATAATAATAATAATAATAATAATAATAATAATAATAATAATAATAATAATAATAATAATAAATGCAATAAGTCGAAATCAAACTTCAAATTCACTTTTCTCATTCATTTCCACCCCCCCCCCTTTTTAGGAAGAACATTGTGTGAAAGCCCAGTAGAAAGAACACATTGTCCCATTGTACGAACAGAAACAATACAACCACAGTATTATTGTGTTCCGTATAGTGTTCTGTACTTCTGTGTTTTGTGTTGCTGTGTGTTCTGTGTTGTATAAAAGGCAATTTACACGCTAGGGGTGTGTGTTGAAAAAAAGCAGAAGGAACAGAGAGAGAGTAAAACATAAATATAAAAAAAAAAATGTGTTTCGAGAGAGAGAACAAAAACATGAACAATGTAATGGATATCTATAGGGAGAGAAAATGAGGAAGGAGGGAGAAACAAAATATAGGGAGGGGGAGAAAGGATAGGGAGGGGGAGAGAAAAGGTAGTGAGAAAAGGGGGGGAGAGAGAGAGGGAGGGAGAGAGAGAGAGAGAGAGAGACAAGGGAGAAGAGAAAAAGTCTGGCTGAGGGACTATAAACAGGGAGTAGACTAGCGTCTAGCTAGGGGACTATAAACAGGGAGTAGATCAGCGTCTGGCTAGGGGACGATAAACAGAGAGTAGATCAGCTTCTAGCTAGGGGACGCTAGATTGAGAGGCCGACCACAAACGCTGACCCCATCTGAACATGGGAAAAGGCGAAGAAGAAGAAGAAGAAGAAGAAGAAGAAGAAGAAGAAGAAGAGGAGGAGACAAAAGAGAAATATGTAGGAAAGGAGAGAGAGACAAAATGGGACAGGAGAAGAGAGAGAGAGAAAATGGGACAGTAGAGAGAGGGAAAAATTACGGGTATGGGGAGGCAGAAGATCAGATAGAGAAATGGGAGACAGAGGGGGAGAGAGGGAGAAAAATGAAATTGGTTAGAGTTTGGGAAGAAACAATGATTACAGCGGAAGCCGAAGGTCCCGGGTTCGATACCGACGCAAAAAAAAGAAAAAAAAACGATAGGTATTTAAAACCATTTTGAAAATTTGGATCGATTACAATACTTTATCATGAGCTAAGTATAGCTCCGCTATTATTTCATTGGGAGTTTTGACATCTCCACTAATTTTATTTCATTAGGAGTTTTGACATCTCCACTAATTTTATTTCATTGGGAGTTTTGACATCTCCACTAATTTATTTCATTTCATTATCGATAGCATTCTTTAAGCCCTTTCTTTTGATAAAATTGGATCTTGAAAAAGTTCGTCCAGTTCAGACTTATGTAGCGTAGACCCACAATTGGGCCAATAAATGGTACGTTTTTTAGGTGGGCGAATAAATGGTACACTTACCCCCACTAATTATTTTATTTCATTGGGAGTGTTGACATCTCCATCACTAATTTTACACAGGTTAGATTGTATCAATACTGTCATATGGCCTGTGATCGAGCGGTAAGGATCTTGAGCTCTACCTTGAGATATACCTCCTATACCTTCACGCACCTCACCGCATACCTAGATATATAAAATTTCATATAAAAGACTTCCAATTGATTAAAAAGCTATAATTTTAATCAACAGCCGAACTGCAAATCGTCAAGTAGAAAAAATGCATTCAAGTGCTTTCTCATTTCTGAAGGCCATCTAGGAACGCTGCTCCAAAAGTGTTTTCTTGGTATCCTGCATGCAGTTATTGAAGGTAAAAATGTGAATTTTAGCACGAATAGAAGGTATTCTTCATAGTAAGAAGTATCTAAGTAATTGCTATAAGATCAGAATTTGCAAAACTTTGTATTAACTGATTAGGTAGGTTATGTTATGTACAAGGTACACAAAATATTATGCAGTTACAATTTGAATAAATTGGTTCCACTAATTGCCATAAGATCAGAATTTGCAAAACTTTGTATTAACTGATTAGGTAGGTTATAGGTACAAGGTACACAAAATATTATGCAGTTATAATTTGAATAAATTGGCTCCATTTACTTTCTATTATCTTCTTCACAAGTGATCTTTGTGAAACTGAACATTTTCAGAAATACTTATGTTCGACTTGGTAGCAAATTTTCTCTCGCGAAATGTTCGAAGAAGATACATACACAGGTTACAATTCCTATAGTTATATCACGTGGTGCATCGGACAAGTCAGTTTTTGCAATATCTATCTCAACCTCTTTGGTGTATTATGAATTTTATTGAATAAAGCATTTACTAGGTAGGTATTGCCTAGGAAATTGTCTATGATAGGAGTGTAACCGCACTGTGTAATTGGTAGTAGCCTGAGTGGGGCCGGCAAAGCCAGCAATATCGGGGTTGAAACACATCACATGAATTAGGGCACACTCCATTTTTTCAAGTCTAGGTTTTCCTTGCCCTTGGGATCAATTTAATTCGAAGAAACCATTTACTGGTGAAAATTTGTAGTGGAACAAAAAGTTGAAAAATAATCTTTACTAAATAAATACCCCAGATGGTCACACTTACCGATATCAACAACGTCTAACGTTCAGGGGTTCATCGGGAATTGGTGCATTCAAAGTGGCATATCCAGCCTAGTTAACTTGGTTGGTAGAGCGTCTACCTTGTAAGCTATAGGTCGCGGGTTAGATTCCCGCCTAAATACCCCAGATGGTCACACTTACCGATATCAACAACGTCTAACGTTCAGGGGTACATCGGGAATTGGTGCATTCAAAGTGGCATAGCCAGCCTAGTTAACTTGGTTGGTAGAGCGTCTGCCTTGTAAGCTATAGGTCGCGGGTTAGATTCCCGCTCGGAACGGATTTTATCCTGAACGGATAATGTTCGTTCTCGGAACTGTTGACTTTCTTCTATCCTGTCTTCCTTCTCTCTTCGATTTGGTAGAACGGATTTTATCCTGAACGGATAATGTTCGTTCTCGGAACTGTTGACTTTCTTCTATCCTGTCTTCCTTCTCTCTTCGATTTGGTAACGATAAGACCTTAGAAGTTACAGTTCTCTCTATCAAAGCTTTTAAAAAAGTGTCATCGCCGCGTCCTTGCCTAATAACCTTCTAATTCGAGGGAAATTAATCTCCTACGAAAACATTATGAATATACGACCTTTTCAAGCCAAATCGACCATTCAGTGCCAAATCCTTCCTAGGGACTGAACGGGATATAATTGAATGAAATCCCCCTCCTCCTCATCCCGGATAATCCTTTAGATCGTTTATATCTTGAGAGATGCTCGGGCCCATGTTTCATATTGCCGTCATAATTGTAAGGTTCGTCATTCAAATCATTTGTGCGGACTTCGCGTTAGTCTTGTTCGTTGCCGATCGGACCAGCTGTGTTAGTTCCCGGGAGTCCGTAGGCGTCCAACATTTGAACACGTAAACTCATATTCCTTACCCTGAAGGATAATATAATAATACTTACAGCCATATCAATCTAGTGCCCAAAAGTGCCCAAAAAATACTCTTTACCTTGAAAGATAGTTAGTCTTGTTCGTTGCCGATCGGACCAGCTGTGTTAGTTCCCGGGAGTCCGTAGGCGTCCAACATTTGAACACGTAAACTCATATTTCTTACCCTGAAGGATAATATAATAATACTTACAGCCATATCAGTCTAGTGCCCAAAAGTGCCCAAAAAATACTCTTTACCTTGAAAGATACAGAAAGTATAAAAACATTTTTTCAAAAAATATGTATGTAGGTATAAGATAGTGCAAAGTAATATCCAAGTAGGTACTAGGTAGTAAACAAATGAGAGTTTCACAAAGTTGTCCTTTTAAGCCTAGGTAGTAAACAAATGAGAGTTTCAAAAAGTTTTCCTTTTAAGCTAAAAAAAAAAGTTTTTTTTTTTTTTTTTTTTTTTTAAAAGACATTTATTTACACAATTGAAGGAGTTTTAACAATAAAGTCCTACCTCCAATAAAGTTTTTAAAGTTCTTAAAAACAAAAAGAAATTTTGACAAGAAATTTACCTTGTATTTAAATTTACTTACAGATATAGTTACTCCTATGTTGGTTTTATTAGTGATTAATCGGAGATTTCACTGATACTTTTAACTGCTCAAAAAGGAGTCTTTAAATATATAATTTCTCATTTAGAGTCATTCTTCTAGATGTACGAGTAAAATCTGCATTTATTTGCTGTTACATATTACCAGAAGAGTTACTTTACCTCTTGGTAGCCCCAAAAGAGTCAGGGTAGGTAAGTAGGTATCTATCTCATCAGTAAGAGAACCTATTAGGGTATCAATTGCAAGTAGCTTCTCAGCTATTGATAAGACTGTACCTGGTCGTCAATAACATGGATTAATCGAATGTTTACAACTTAGCAACAAGTTTATAACTTAACAACAAGTAACAGAAGGTAATGTTTAGCGTAAAAAGAACGCGTTGAAAACAGCAAATTAATTGCGTTTACTTACTAATAATAATTAGGTTAGGACGTAGGCAAACAGGCATTAAGTGTCTGTAATATCTTTTAATCTAAGGAAATCAATAATTCGATAGGTAATAATGTAAATGTAAAAGACTCTTAAGTAACTGCCTAATAATTAGGTATATTCACTATTAGTTTAGTAGATCATGACAGAAAATGATGGGCCCTAACGACTAGGTTTGACGGGCTCAAAATAAAGAACGTTCTCGTTAAGTGTATTTTTGCCAATTTCCATCAAAATCGGTTTTCAATAATTAGAATGATTAGTTTGTAGTCATTTGTGCAATAGTAAAATTATTAATTCGATCTAAAAATAATCTAGGTTGATTTGCTTTCCGTGCAAAGTAGGTAACCTAGATAAGATTAAAAGGTAAACTCTTGTCAATTTCTTGAGCACTCAAATTCTCAATTGATTTTCAGTAGGTCGCGATAGTTTGCATGGCTGGTAGGTATACACTAAGGTCTTGGGTTTTTAGTCCTTATCGATTATCTTGTTCAAACAAAGTAATGCAGTAGATATTTAATTTTTTAACATAAAAACAATTATAAACCTACTCAATGAAACGACAATTTCGTGTCAGTTATTAATTCGCCATGTCAAAAAGCCATCAGTTATGACTCCTGTCAAGAAGATGTCAGTTATGAATTCGTAATAGAGTGATGTGTGACATTTCTTTACTTGTGTTCTGCATAGTTGAGTTGAAATTGGAACTCAACTCATTATAATGTTTGTCTGGATCACTCTGGATGGAAATACACAAGTTGAAAGGCAGCTATTTTCACAAGAGCTCATCCAAAATGACAATAGCTGTTTGTCTGGCCATTTCTAAATTTTCAAGACGTCTCGAGTGACATTTCCAGCTGAACAATGCGAGGTAGTACAGCGGGCATTACAGATGGCTTGCAGGGACAGTCCAAGGCACACTACTTGTTGTTATCTATCCTGGACATCCTCATAGGAACTCTGGTCATTACTCCCCTGGTCATAGCTTACTGGAGAGCCACCTGGGGTCTGTTTGACACCTATGTGTTTCCAGACAACCCGCTGTCAAGTGCCCTCACATCTGTTGGGATTAGTTTCGCCATTCTGTTCGTGTTTAACTTGTTTCAAAAGAAAATCAGGGAAACTCTTAACCCGGACATACATCGTCTTCTCTTCTACACGCTATCTCGTCTTTACACCAAACTATTCTCTATTGCCTGTGTCAACTCATGGCGTGGTGTATGGGATATTCTGGATATTGTACTGGGCACAGATGACCCCAGGTGGACAGCGCTGTCCGTTCTCTTTGCTTTCGTACTGCTTATCCCCATGAAAACATTGAGGAATTTGTCAGCACCCCCGTTCGCCATAGTCACGGATAGATACAAGGGCTATTTTGATGTACCAACGCTGTTCAGAATCCGAGTAAGTGTTAACGATATCGTAAAACCCAAAAATTTTCATTGCCATAATGGTTGAACCCTTATCCTCAAGTCGAGGCATTAATATTAATACATACCTACTCGATTTGTCAGCACCCCCGTTCGCCATAGTCACGGATAGATACAAGGGCTATTTTGATGTACCAACGCTGTTCAGAATCCGAGTAAGTGTCAACGATATCGTAAAACCCAAAAATTTCCATTGCCATAATGGTTGAACCCTTATCCTCAAGTCGAGGCATTAATATTAATACATACCTACATTAATATTTTTTATAGTGGATGAGCCATGATATAGGTATGTATTATGAACATATTGCTAGTGGATGTGCCAAAATTACTTCCATTTA
>NW_007380138.1:0-2036 GCF_000475195.1 Diaphorina citri | reverse complement strand
AGCAAAGCTCACCCAGATCCAGGCTGATTAACAAATGTGAGGTGGTTTTTAGTGGGTACAAAGATGTTACAAATCCAACTTATTCACCAGAAGGTTATCTTAAAAAGACAGGAAGATTTTTACACCTCGACCATAAAAAAAAGATCCATCTAGACTTCTAGAGCAACTTTATCAAAAATACTGGACCATCATTTATGATAAATAAATAAGTGTGTGCACACATAGTTGACCGGCGATCGGCGTCGATCCACATCGACGGCCGTCAACTATGTGTGGGCACACCTTAAGGACTCGAGTTTCGCCAGCCTAGTCAGCTTGGAAGGTAGCATGCCTGCCTTGTAAGCGCTAGGTCACGGGTGCGATTGCCGTCTGGGGCTAAACATACAGGGTTCGTTCTCGGAACGGCTGAGTTTCTCCTCTCCTGTCTTCATCCGAATATTAATCAATCGCCAAGTAACGCCTTTACAAACTTTTCATATTGATGTTTAACAAACCAAAACCCATTTCGCACACACCTATTAATAAGTACATTTTCTACGTGTAATGAGGTCTAACATGTTAGGTACACATGCAAAGGCAGACCTATCATTCTAATCTCAAGCGTGAATACACATCAGTGTTTACTACAGTTCACATGGACAGATAATAACATTCTAGGTGTTCCTGATTTCGATTGGAAAACCATTGATAGGAATGTTTCAATGTTCGAGTCATATTGGGGTGGTCTTGGAGTCTGCCCATGTGATCCAAACCGCCTTATGTGGGTTGTTATACTTGATCAAATTAGCAGAATAGTAGGGATATACATATGAAGGGGAAAGATTAATCATGAGTTCATGAGCATGTTAGGCGACTGATTTAGGCCAGCCACTCACTGTTAGGTAGACCTGACAGTTACACCTAATCAGGCCCGCCTGTCACGTCTCCCTGATAGTGTGTGTGTGTGCTCATCAGGCATCAGGTAGACCTGACAGGTGGACCTTTTCAGCCATACCTGT
This sequence comes from Diaphorina citri, assembly GCF_000475195.1. Classification (NCBI taxonomy): domain Eukaryota; kingdom Metazoa; phylum Arthropoda; class Insecta; order Hemiptera; family Psyllidae; genus Diaphorina; species Diaphorina citri. The sequence goes on along the minus strand of NW_007380138.1, from coordinate 1,038 downwards.
CAAGTCTACCTGATAATGAGTGGCTGGCCAAATAATCCAAATATACATAATCAACGATGAAGATATGAGAAATCTTTAATGACGTCCATCGTGTTCTGTTTCTTTTCAGTCCAAGCGACGGAAAAAGTTCTTGAAGCAGCTTCAGAAGAAACAGGAAGTTTCGAGGAGGAAAAGCGAGGACAACCACATTTCCTGTGAAACCCTCGTACCGACTAGCGGTCAGCAGGATCCGCTCATCAACCACATCTATCTGCATCACAAGCGAGCGTCCATCATTAGTCCATCTAGCCCGACACTACCACGGGAAACCAATACGGTGGTGTGAAAGGACTTCTTCCTTCAGTACCGCGGGAAACCAAAACCGTAGTCTGAAAGGACTTCCTTCACTACCGCAGGAAACTAATACGGTGGTCTGAAAGGACTTCCTTCACTTCCGCGAGAAACCAATACTGTGGTTTGAAAGGACTTGCGGTTTACAAGACATGCGTCTTTCAATGTGAACTGTGAACTCACGTGTGGTACTGGAATCGAACCACTATTCCTCCTCTACAAAGTCATCCGCAACTCTTTGGGCTGTATTTTTTCAATGTAAATCTTGTTGCACGTGCGTCTTTCAATGTGAACTGTGAACTCACGTGTGGTACTGGAATCGAACCACTATTCCTCCTCTACAAAGTCATCCGCAACTCTTTGCGCTGTATGTTTTCAATGTAAATCTTGTTGCACAGTAGTCTGGATGAATAAGGCCCTGCATTTACTGTCAAAAGGGTCTATACTAGTTGCAGAGAGAAAGGATTTTGGTCTGTACTTGGATTTTCATCGGGACTGAGTGTATCACGAGCTCTGAGATAGGGTGTGAGGTTTGTGATGTGGGTACAGAATTCATTGTGACCAAATTTGAATGTTACCATAGTTGAACAATTAGAGAATATTTTATAGATAACTAGCCGAAATCCGTCGCAAGGCATGGCCGTTCATGTCACTCATCCATTTAGTGGTCTTGCTCAGCGTAGCTTAACAAAAACGAACCGGAAAATA
>NW_007380137.1:27456-30117 GCF_000475195.1 Diaphorina citri | reverse complement strand
ATTTTGTGACTTGTAATAAACTGTTTGATTTAAATAATAACACAATTCAATAATAATTATACCTATTTATGGGAAGTTTTGGTCGATTTTAGTTCCAAATAATTCGCCGATTCCCAAGTTCAAGACGTCTATATTCCTTCAACAACTAGAAATCCAATATGGTGTAAATTCCCAGACCATGATCTTCATCTAATCATGGGTGTTATGGTTTCACGGTGTACTCATCTTCCAATGAAGTTATCAAGATTCTTTTTCCTGAAACAGAATCAAATATGGTCACAGTTACAAAACCAGTCGAGATGATTACGAGTGGAATGCTATGAGTGATGAGAGTGAAAATAACTTGTCCAATGCGAATTGGACTTGACCATAAAGTTTCTAAGATGATCTTGTTAATGTTACGTACAAGAACTTACATAACATTATACAACTCAAAGCAAAATCATCTGGGAGAAGAGATTGGGACAAAACTCGCCATACTTGGTGCTTTGCAGAATTGTAATTCCTGCCACTTGCGCTGAGGCGTTCTGGCAGACCTACATCTGTCAAGGTCAGAACGTGTGTCGTGGAAAAAGATTCTGACCTATTTCTCTCAGACCGTTTGAGCATGAGTGGCCGACAAAAAAGACCTACAGAATCAAACGAAGATCTGATCTCAAAATGATCTGATTTTTAGAACCTTCGTTATAGTCCTTTCAATTGTCATGTTTTGGCAGAGCAGAGAACTAAAATCTTTCAAATTGGCAAGCTACATATCTCCTCTCATTAACCTCACCCAGCCTTGTGGACACGGAAAAAGCCAACAGGACGCGATTGTCCAGATGATCACCCATACCAACCACGCGCAACGTTGCTTAACTTCAGTGACCCATGGGGAACTGGTGCATTCAACGTTTCAACGTGCTATCGCCGCTGTCTTCCCGTCCACTTTGTCCATAATATTTATGTACCTACCTATCCATGTTTAAACTCTGTACATCTTCATATCTTAAGAAACTCGTGTTTTTATTATTCCAAAGAGAAATGACTCGGAATGAGCGGTAAGAAAAGCATGTTGTACACTAGATAAGTAATGGCAACTAACTTTCTTGTAATTGAGTCGCCTAGCTTATGGTGCATTGGTGCAACTTTCAGCTTTACTATGGGTACTTAAGTCAGGGGCCACACTTAGAATCTGTCAGAGGGGAGCATTTGAATTAATTAAGTTGGTGTGTATTGAGGCTGTGTTTTGCAGTTTGTAGTGAAATAGGTAACTTCACATCGACACTTCAACAGGACTCTTCAAAGCAGCAGCCAACAAAGTCATGAATGTCATGATTGAATCACATCTTTCTGACTCCCCATGAGCTCACGTGACGTGAGGACAGTGTGTTTCTACCTACCTTTAGATAGGTGGATACCTACCTAATACCTATTATGGATCTGTTTGAAATCCCCGTAAAATAACTCTAATAATTATGTAAGTAACTTCTAACTTCAGCAGTCTACAATGTTTTTCTTTCTTTCTTTCTTTCTTTCTTTCTTACAAATGATGTATTGTGAACTATCGATGTTTCTTCTTTTATTTATGGTTTAGTAACTAAGTACCTAGGTATAAATGTATAATATTAACAGTTAGTTTATTATTATATTCCAAGCTGTTAAGTAGATAGGTACGAGAAGCTATAAATATCCGTTAGCTGTTACCTCATAGACCGGTATATCAAGTAACATATTCAAGGGTAACTACTTGGGTTCAAGAGAAGTTACTATAATGTCAATGTGGATAATGGATATTATGGTCATGACAATAATTTTTACTCGTGTTTATACTTTGGCACAAAAGTACAGCTTAGTTTTTGACGCCTAGGTAGATTCGTAGAAGCTTAACCCAGCTTTTGGGACTGTTTGCCCCTTCACCTCAGATTGAAATTTTTGTGGTACGGAGATAGGGTGCCCGCAGAATGAGGCATTTAAAGAGCAAGAATACGATGAAACATTCAGGAGGAGACGTCCGTAGAACGAGGTTGAATAATCCAGAATGATTTCCAACCTGAACATTGACCCTTCGACTGCAGTTCGGTCAGTTGTTCCTTTTTTTACGAAGTTTTTTAATTCGAGCTATTAAATGATAAACCACAAGAATGCAAACATAACTCTAATAGGGAGCGCGCAGCGCGACCATATTTTTTATCATTTTCTACAATTTCGGCCATGCCTTTTCTACAAGTTTGGCCATGCCTCTGGATGAACTAGCGGGATTCCGGAGCGAAGCGACGGAATTCCGATAGTAGACCATATAGGCGAGATTTTAAATATATAAGAAGCAGAAAATGTAAGAAAAGAGGGAACCTTTTTCTCCTGCAACTCCTAGATCTGGAAATGAATCGATTTAAAAATACCGGTAAACCTCATTTACTGACGTAACGGCATACGTTCCCGTATGCGATGACTTCACATCAAATGTCCCACGGCTCATGCGCAGTTGGGAACTCCTGATTTGAACACTCCATCCTCCACTGATTTATCTAAACTTGATTTACCTCTGGATAAGGTCTAGAGCAGTGTTTCCCAACCCTTTCTCTACGATCGCCTCTTTCAGAATTTGTACAGATTATCGGAACTGTGATCGCCCCCCCCCCCCCCCACAAAAAAACAACAATTAAAACATACAAACACCAA
>NW_007380137.1:4659-26766 GCF_000475195.1 Diaphorina citri | reverse complement strand
GTGCAGAGACTGCGGGAGAGAAAACTTTTCCTCGCTCGCCTAATATTTGAGTTTCGTTTGTGTTTTTAGTTTGATACGACGCGGCCTCCATTGAGATCCCAAATGTCTGATCTGGCCTGAAATGTAGACAAAGGTGTTGAAATTTTACAAAGTAAACGGAATTGTACTGAAAATACACAACATACTAATCATCATTATCTACATCTTATAGTTACCTAATAGTTTTTGACGTAAAAATTAATAGGTATTTGCGAAAAGGAAAGTGCAAGTAGTGTGAAGTTGTTTTCACAAACAGGTCACAGCCACAGCTAATCGGAAACATCCCCAACCAGTTTTGATTTGAACACCAGATCTAATTTTTGATTTGAACACCAGATCTAATTTTTGATTTGAACACCAGATCTAATTTTTACTTTTTGAATGTCAGAACGAATAGGTACTACAGTAATATATCCTCTAATGACATACATCCTCTATTAAATACTGTATCCTCTAATTATGTTAATTAATGGATAAGTAATTCAAAACTCTAAGCTTCGCGGACTACTGAATTAGGTACTCATGTTACATGTAGAATGCTCCTATAATACCTACCTGTGTGTTAAAGTTATTTCACGCCATTACACTTGGGTTAATAGGCGATGGCACAAGAGAGAAAGTTAGGTTCGGGCTTATCAAGTAGTCAAAGAAAGTAAAAATGGACCAACATAAAGTCAGGACCAACACTGAACACATCTAAGTCAAGATAATGGTGAAAAACATGAAGAGTAAATCCGGGAATAGGAAGTTAGGTAGGTACATTTAATTCATAATTTTAATATTTTAAAGGAGGTTTTTTGACAGAGGGAACTGTAACTGCTGAAGTCTTATCGTCCCGAAATCGAAGAGAGAAGGAGGATCAGATAAAAAGAACGAACCTAATCTTAATCCTCATTTTTAATATTGATGTATGTACCTCAAATTTTTTTTTATTTTTTTCATTTATTATTATTATTTTTTTTTTTCACAGCAGTAAATAAAATGTTAAAGTGTACTGTCAACAGAGACGGAGTTATTTCGTCTGTCTGACTGCCGTTCAACTTTTGAGCAGGGGCTTGACGTCACTGTACGTACACTGAGAGAAAAAAAAAATGGTCATAGAGTGCCACAATTTTAAGGTGGAAGAACTCCATTATTGGGTTACTTATCTTAATTTAGGGTGTTGGAATGCTATATTATAGTGTTCAGCTTCCCGATACCTAGGCGCACGGCAGTGCGCCAGGCCAAGTTAGAGTTTACTATTAGGAGTATTAGGGTGCCGGAACCCAGTCACCTGATTGGGCTGCCGGCACCCTAGTTTTTTTCTCAGTGTATAACTGCTAAGCTTTCTAGTGACGGGGGTCTTACCCTCCATTCGGCCACAAGCTACCCGCCTCCTCATAACCTCACCCGGAGTGAGAAGGGCCGGGAAAAGCCAGCGGCACCCGATTGCTCAGGTGCCCACACCTTTTCGGATACTAACCACGCCGAATGAAGGGTAGACCCCCATCACTAAAGACCTTAGCAGTTATACAGTAAAGGCCGGTTCCCACTTGTCGGTCGTAAAAAAAATCGTGTCGTGGGAACACTCTCAATTAAATTACATGCCTACAGGACGTTCGGAGAAAAATCGGATGAAACCCAAAATAAGTGGGAACGGGACTTAACCTTAAACGTCTTTCAAACTAACTTAAACTTAACAACTTAACCGACTTCACAAATTTTTACTTAATTAAGGTTCAAAATATGCTCAGAACTTATGTGAACCATTATAGAACATTCTGTTGCACTAAAGACTGAGTTGGATCGTCAGGTTCATTGATGGATATTTTGCACGCCACCTAACCCCCCGATGAGCCTGAAACACAATATCTGGCTTCGGAAAACAACCTGAGGATCATTGTACCATTATGGGTTTAAAAAGATAAATAAAGGTAAGATGGCCGGTTAGATTGGAAGACGACTTCTTTGTCCCTTATATATGCCACGTCCATTTTAGTTTAGGACCATCGCACGGTAGATTGGAAGGTGGTGCGTCTGCCTTGTAAGCGCTAGGTCGAGGGTTTGATTCCACCCGGGGCGAACTTTATCCTCAATAGTTAGAATTCGGAAAGGCTGAATTTCTGCTATCCTGTCTCCCTTCCCTCTTCCATTTCGTGACGATACCTCTTTGAAAAAAGGCTTTCCAAAGCTTTTTTGAAGGTTTTCCTTCAGATTCACCCTATCGGTACCTAAACACATTGTGTAAGTACCTATAGATGCATTTAGGCACAATAAGTCTTCAATACAAATAGTCAACATGTGAAGACATACAATATCTCACTTTAGTGCTGTAACTGTAGTTAATGCACGGTAGATTGGAAGGTGGTGCGTCTGCCTTGTAAGCGCTAGGTCGAGGGTTTGATTCCACCCGGGGCGAACTTTATCCTCAATAGTCGGAAAGGCTGAATTTCTGCTATCCCGTCTCCCTTCACTCTTCCATTTCGTGACGATACCTCTTTGAAAAAAGGCTTTCCAAAGCTTTTTTGAAGGTTTTCCTTCAGATTCACCCTATCGGTACCTAAACACATTGTGTAAGTACCTAGATGCATTTAGGCACAATAAGTCTTCAATACAAATAGTCGCCATCTGAAGACATACAATAGCTCACTTTAGTGCTGTAACTGTAGTTAAGAATCTGCAAAAGAAAGTTCTTTAATCAAAATAAGCATAACTTTTTTATGATCTTGTTGTCATTAGTGGGTACCTACAATTAGGTACCTTTCGTACTTAATAATAATACTAAAAGTACCTTCTGCATCACTTTTGTACTGAGTAGGTAGGTATACCCATTTTTATGTGCCACTTTTGTAATTTGTACACTTTTATTGTAGGTCTCCCTATACAATTTTATTTTAATAATTTCGTTACATAAGGAGATTTGTTAATTCATTAGTTTTACAGAGAGAAAGAGAGAGAGGGAGAGAGAGAGAGAGAGAGAGAGAGAGAGAGAGAGAGAGAGAAATCTGGTGCGAACATCTCACGATTTCCTGTTTGAAATTTTCGATTTTGGGTTCGATAATTGGGCCTTACTCCAAGGCCCAAGACTGGGGTTTTGGAGTAAGAACGGTTTTTCTGAGCTATTGAAAATATTGAGTTCATTGAACCACTTAGCTACTAATTAACTGACTAAAACTAACTAACTAACTTACAGTGTTTCGTTTCTTTCACAGGCTCATCAATTACCATCGACACAGTCTATGGTTCTCTCCGCCGTGTGATCCAAGGTCCCAGGTTCGATTCCCGCCACCATCATGATCGGCTATCTCACATACAACCTGCTCATGTCCCTGACAGTCCTATCCTTCTTCGAACTCTTCAGCATCATCGGAATTCCTTTCTTTCTACAAATGGACGAAGATCTGTATAGTGCTTATCAGCGCGACTATTTGCGCTATTACAACAGGCCGAGCGCGAGCAACCCCTGGGATTATTCGCCGAGCGCGGTCAATCCGCCTACTTTTTGAGCGCGCCGTTTGATGAGACGGTCACCCGTGCAAGTTACTGCCACGTGCAATGTTGCTTAACCTAAGTGTTCTGCTGCGCCGATATAGGTGTATGTTAAGGTTGACGCATATAAAATCAAATAGTTACCTAGGAACCTCTACCTAAAATAAGACAAGTGATCCTATATACCTACCTAATAGGTAAGTATGGAAATAGGAAAGGAAGTACATTAGGTACTATGTTCCCAGGGAAGATTGTTCCCTATTGTGATAGATTTTTTTAGTTTTAGGTACGAAAGTAGCATGTAAATAAGAAGAAAAGACAATGTAATTAAAATTTGTAAACATGTAAATTAAATTTTGTGATTTATGTATACCCATAATCGGCATTCCTTTCTTTCTACAAATGGACGAAGATCTGTATAGCGCTTATCAGCGCGACTATTTGCGCTATTACAACAGGCCGAGCGCGAGCAACCCCTGGGATTATTCACCAAGCGCGGTCAATCCGCCTACTTTTTGAGCGCGCCGTTTGATGAGACGGTCACCCGTGCAAGTTACTGCCACGTGCAATGTTGCTGAACACTTAACCGCTGCGCCGATTTAGGTGTACCTATATTAAGGTTGACGCATCTAAAATCAAATAGGTATCTAGGAACCTCTACCTAAAATAAGACAAGTGATCCTATATACCTACCTAGGTAAGTAGGGAAATAGGAATTTAAGTAGGTACATTTACTATATTCCCAGGGAAGATTGTTCCCTATTGTGATAGAATTTCTTAGTTTTAGGTACGAAAGAAGCAAAGACTTGTAAATATGAAGAAAAGACAATGTAATTAAAATTTGTAAACATGTATAACTAAATATTGTGATTTATGTGGTGGAATGTAAGTACATTTACTATATTCCCAGGGAAGATTGTTCCCTATTGTGATAGAATTTCTTAGTTTTAGGTACGAAAGAAGCAATGACTTGTAAATAGGAAGAAAACACAATGTAATTAAAATTTGTAAACATGTCAACTAAATATTGTGATTTAGGTATAGGTTTTGTTGTCAATATTATTATTTTTATCTCTACTGAGAATATTTGTGGTTCTTTTCTTGCAAAAATTAGAAAAATAAATGTGGGCAGGTGGGCCAATAAATGGTACGTTTTTTAGGTGGGCGAATAAATGGTACACTTACCCTACGATGAAACATTCAGGAGGAGACGTCCGTAGAACGAGGTTGAATAATCCAGAATGATTTCCAACCTGAACATTGACCCTTCGACTGCAGTTCGGTCAGTTGTTCCTCTTTTCTTGCTCTGGTTCATTTCATGGAAAGTCATCTTGAGGTCACACCTGTAGAACAATTTCAAAGTCAATGTCTAGAGATTCTAATGGGTTTCGTGTTTCGAACTCTTTATTGCTCATCAGGCTCAAAACAGAGTGGGGCGGAAAGAATAGAGCATAGAGCAGGTAGAAAAAAATCTGATCTTTTCTTGCTCTGGTTCATTTCATGGAAAGTCATCTTGAGGTCACACCTGTAGAACAATTTCAAAGTCAATGTCTAGAGATTCTAAACTATTCTAAAGGGTTTCGTGTTTTGAACTCTTTACTGCTCATCAGGCTCAAAACAGAGTGGGGAAAGAATAGAGCATAGAGCAGGTAGAAAAAATGATGATAAAGGGAAACGACTCCAAACGGCATAAAACTGAGAGTCGAAAGCTCTATGCTCTTTGGTTTCCGCTCAGCTCTGTTTTTTAGAAAAAAAAGGTTCCTTAAGTTTTTTTTTTTTTTTTTTTTTTTTTTTTTCAGAATAGAATATACCTTGTTTATTTCAAATAATTATGTTTTCTTTTTACTGCACAACAACAAGATAACAAACTATTGTTCAACAATAAATACCTACATAAAGTACGCACTCTTATGAATCATAATAATAATCTTATTTCTTTTAAATAAAAAATAATAATATCTACATACCTACATTACCTACCTAGAACGGCGGGGTGGTCTTCGGCGGTCTTACAAACCTAGGTTACTTAAGACCAAACCAAAAAATAGGTAATATTACCTACATAACTGCATACCTACCTATCAAGTTATCTACTTAATCGACATACAAATCAAAACAGGAGACAGAAGGTGATCATCACCATCTGTGCATATCATAAATTGCAATTTATTATTTACCTACAAGACAGTGTAAGATATTACAGGTAATAAAATTCATCTCTTTATAATCTAAATCTAAAGTCTAGGAGCACTGCACGTGCATTGAAAAGGTTGCCGACCCCTGTTCTAGAGGTCATTTCTTGATTGATTTTGTAATGGCCATAGTGCATCTTTCAGAGGGGATTTTCCTAACACCCAAAGTAGCTTCATGGAATAACTTCCGGATGGCCAAACCGATCTCCGGATCAAGGCCGGCCCAATCTCCGGACTAGTGTCGGACCGTGATCCGTTTGGTGATTTTGATCGGCTTCTTCCGGCAATCGCATCCGGACACCACTTTCAAGTTGTACCACCGAATGGATTTGTCCTGGCAGCGTAGCTTGATCTTCTTCCATTGGATGTTGCTTTCCACGCATGTCCAGGATGATGGGGCTGATTTTCGCTGTGGAAGGACAAGAATAGAATAGAATAGATAGAATAGAATATACCTTGTTTATCCTGCCAGAATGAGACTGAAAAGTCCCTCTACTCCCGCAGTCTAAACAAGAAAACAGGTTTGAATTTCGACTTCGTATTCTATATTTTTAAGTGGTTTAAGAGTGTTCTTAGACGGTTTTTATTTAATTGAGGTGTTTGTTTGTTTCTGTGAGTGTTTATTTGTTTGTTCCTTCGTTTGTAGCTACTTATGTATGGGTCAAATCTTGTAACTAACATTTGGACCACTTTCACTGGGTGGCTTGGATTGAAACTTGGTTATGCCTACAAGTAGGTATCTTGGATGACAAGATAGGTAGGTACCATGCTTTTAAGTTTTTGAAATTTTCACTTGTCCTGTTTAGGTTTTTAATTTGTTTTAATTTAGATAGATAGTTACTTCGGACCTAAACCCGTTGCGTTGTAAGCACATAGACACGAAGTTAACTATAGGTAGGTACCTTTTTTTGACATATTATAGCATACCTTAATAGCAAGATTGAATTTAATATTGCTGCACCTCACTTAATTAGGCACAGTATACAATCTCACGACACCAAAAGCTATTTCAAAAGCCAACTCACCCTTTTGCTTGGTGGTGGAGGATGGGCTTTTCTCGAACTAGTATTAGGAGGCATTACACAATTGTCGCTACAGATGGATTCCACAACAGGTTCAAACGAGACACAACGCTTATCCGTGATGTAACGTTTGGATTTCAGGCGACACCAGTTGATGTGAGGCTTTTTCTTTTCTATAATGGGAAGAGAATCGTAAATTTTAGAAGATGAAATGATGAAATAAGGAGACCCTAGGCTGGCCCAACAGATTTAGTCAGAGGATTAGCAATAGAACGTTTCAATTTCAATCTTGCGGACCCCATAAATGGACGAGATCCCGATGAAAATAAATAATAATAAATGAGCTTTTACTTTTCAAAATGAGGTTAGCTAAATGTAGTCTCAGACTGTTGCAAATTAGACGTCAGTGCAAAATCTTTCTGATGGATTACGGATTGAGAATGATTACTTCGTGTTAACTTCCGCCTCAATAAAACAGTTCTTTTAACAAGTGCTCCAATAAAATCAATTAAAGAAATATCTTGGAGTTCATCATAAAGAGACTTGTTAGCATATCGAGAAGTTGTAAATCAATACTTTTCAAGTGTGACATCAAATTGTGAAAGTTCCAGCAGACGGAATACGTATCCGAAACTAATAAAAAAGAAAGACATCGTAAAATGTGAACCGATTTAGCTTGTTGCTTCCCGACAGTTGGTAATTACTGGATTAACATGTCGTCCTTTAGTCTCACTTATTCTAAACAAAAGTTTGTTATTGTCGACCATTAAAACAGTATCAAAGTTGAATTAAACTTTCTTTATCCCTCTTTATTCTCTTTTTCCCTCTCTTCCTGCCTTTATTCTCTTTCTTTATCCCCTCTATCCCTACCTTTTCTCCCTTCCTTTGTCCCTTCTTCCCCTCTATCCCTTTCTTCCACGTTTCCTTACCTTCTACTGATTCTACTCCAATTTCTTCGTTATCTTTTACACTCTCTCCTTTGCATTCACTTTTGTTCGTTAATTTCTTCTTGAAAGTTGATTCCAACAGATTTCTTTTTCTTTTCAAGTTTTGTTTCAAACTCAATAAGTACTTACCTACTATTGCTATGACTTTTTTGTATTCTCGTCCTTGAGTAAAGAAAATGGGATCAATTTTTCTATTTTTAGCTATTCAGGGCATGTCAGTATCTTTTTATTGCACTCCAACACCCTTGACATTTAGCTGCTCTTGGAGAGTTGGAGAAATGTTTTTTTCTAGATTTTCCAGGACAATAATCCAGCTGAGTGCCCGTTTTGTCTACTCGTTACTTCAGCAATGTCAATGTGAATTTTCTTTCTTCTTCTTCTTCTTCTTCTTCTTCTTCTTCTTTTGAGAAGCACTGTTTTGATGGTCGACCAGGCTTTATTATGTTAAGGCGGCCTCTTCTTGATCCCTTGTGTGCTGCGTCAAATTTTTTAGGACTATTGCACTGCAATATTTACCAATGCCCGGGTCAGTTTCATGTTGTCTATGAGAATGCTTGGGGACTGTTCGGGTGTCCCAGCATACTTCAATGGTTGACAAACACTATCTGAGTTAGCAGACCCTTGTGGAAGTTTTCTTTACAATTCATCTTTTCTTTCCATATCTTCGTTCACATTTTTATATCTTTCCATAATATCCTTGTTCGTTCATTCGTTTTGTCGTATCCTAGTAATTGTTCATCTCCACTAATCCTTCCACATCTCTTTCCATATCTTCGGTCATACTGTTATATCTTTCCATCATATGCTCGTTTTGTCGTATTCCAATAGGTGTTCCTAATCTTGTATGATAGCTTTGAAGAGTCTTCAATATTGGCTGAACTTTAATAGCTCTTCTTTCTGCGTAATCCAGGTAGAAGGTAGAAGTACAACTTTTTATTTATTTTTCAAAAGAAAGTGAAATTATTTCAGAGGCGATGACGGAGGAATATTATTTTATTTTTTGTTACGTATAAAAGTTTTCAAGTTGAAACCAGCTGGTTTATATGGGGAATATACCGGGTGATTTTGTAATTTACATTTTTTCTTTCGATTCATAAAACACTTTGTTAGGTACCTACCTACCTACCTTTATCTTTTTTGTAAAGTACCTTGTAACATGTAGGTAACTTGTAGGATTACATAATTTGAAGTATGTGCCCACTGTACCCAGGTAATTCGTGCCCTGCAGGGAATCCACTTGAAGGAGAGAGATCTAATGTCACTACGACAAAAATGTCATGTCACATGTACATGTATGATGTATGTTGTACCTAAACTGTTAACTGTAAAACACTTGAGGATAAAATTCCATACCTCGGCTGGGATTGAACCCACGCCCTCCTGTTTACCAAGCGAGCGTCTTGACCACTACACCACCGAGGTAATACTGTATTTTACTCGTATACCTACACAACCAAGAGGGTTAAGATAGAAACACACTACTATCACTTCACGTCACGTGAGCTCATGGGGAGTCAGAAAGATGTAGTTCAAAATTTTCAAATCATATTGTAGATTGTAGGTAATTTCGTTCAGGACAGTCTCACTACCTACTATCATGTCAAGTCGCATCGCGTTGTGATGGTAGTAAGTTTCTATTTTAGTCTTACAACTTACCAGTTTTTTGCAGATGTGGAATTTCATAGGTGATAGCAGGAGGTGTCAGAGAGTGGTTGCCTTCATAGAAGCTAGGAGGACTTTTGCTGTAACCACCTCCGATTTCAATAATGGGGGCTGTCTCTGTCGTGAACGTCACGTCATGACCCTTTTTGGGCGTGTAATCGTAGTTGCCAGGCAGTTGAATATCATTCGGCGAAAACTGAGATGCGGTATCGCGCTGGAACTTTGGACTTTGGGATGTGGGAGTGACCTTCTGGTTGTAAACTTCACTAAACCCATTTCGAGAATGTTCCGTGGTCAGATGATAATTCTCAATGATTATCCTGGGTGTTGTTTCCGTTGCTGTGACTTCAAATTTGATTTTGGAGTCCGGCAACTCGAAATTAATTTTATTGTGTCCCTCATTTTGTTGTGGGCGGTATTTGGTTTGCTTGATTTGACTAATTTTGGAAACGAGCACTTTCAAAACCCAACCCGATGCCACCACAAGCCTCTCTGCCACAATCAGTCAGTAAATTGATCAATGAGACGACTTTAGGCCAGCCACTCACTATCAGGTAGACCTGATCAGGTGTACCTGTAGTCAGGTCTACCTTATAGTGAGTGCCTGGCTTTAGATTACAAAGTGAAGATGCAGTCAGTCATTATATCTATCAATCTGAAGAATAATTTGCCGTGATTAGGATCGAATTAAATCATTCTTCATTCTGGTAATAAAACTGTTCCTTTCTTGTTTATGATGAAGACTGATAGATGACTAAGTATAGTAATTGATAGCTATCGTAAATCTCATCACCGCAACTTTATCATGGTAAAGTCATTGTAAATGCATACAGTAGAATCTACCGTCAGTATCAGCGGAAGATAACTTCAAGCTTAAGGATTTAGGGATTCCTCTAGACTGGTTGTTGCGGAGCCCACTCAGCCTCGTGAGAAAAATGAGTAGGTATGTACCTAAAATATAAATGGTGCAAAGCGACCGGTGCCAGCATGGTAGGTAAACATTGGGTGTTAAGATTATTGAGGGCAAATCCTGCAATGCTAAAATGAACAAAGAAAATTTTGACATAGGTAACACAAAGAAATTGCATTTATTTATTCAGGAATTATTCATTTAAATGTTCGCGCTTTCCATGCCGATTATTTTCCTTGATTTTGGAGTCCGGCAACTCGAAATTAATTTTATTGTGTCCCTCATTTTGTTGAGGACGGTATTTGGTTTGCTTGATTTGACTTTTGTACAGATTGATCGTGTTGTCGAAATGTTTCTTGAGTGTCGTCTGGTACTTGTTCTCAATGACAGTTTCTGGCTCACCAAAGTCACTCGGTCGATTGTTCTGCTCGTTGAAGTTGTTCCTTATAAACCGATTGTTGTTCTCAAAGTTCACATTATTCAAGCTTGGCCCTTGGGGTCTGTAAATCGTTTGGAAATTGTTATTGTTGTAGTTGTTCTCTTTGAAGGAAGGTCTCTTTGTTGTTGAAGAGACAAAGTTATCTGTTGAGGAATATGGGTTGAACGAGCATTGATTCAATATCCAATATTTTACTTGTATCTAAAATTATAAATTTCTAATAAATATACTTAGTATCTACCCTTAAATATGAACCTGCAATAATTAATCTGTTAACCCGATTCAAAAGTCCTGATACTTGAAGTCAAGAACTAGCTTTTGACTCTATTGAATAACTCCGAAATGTTCTTTGACAGTTCTTTCCCCGAGAGTTCTCTCCCGATCGGTGTTATTTGCCGAAACATCGTTGTTCTTTGATTTAAGGACATATTTTGTTACTGTAGAATTTAGAATGTATCAAAAGCTACAAGAATATTTGAAAACCTAAAAATCATATTGAAAATATCACAATAGGAACTCAACCACAGTTTGGTCAGGGACCTTTCCATGAAGCCACTTAGCAAAATCGGGAAATTTTCAGCTAAATCATAAAAAAGCGCCTGCAGTCTGGTTTATGCCTCTAGAGCAGGGGTCGGCAACCCCGCGCCCACCAGCTTCAGGGCCTGAACAGATTGCGCACGGTGCATTGAAAAGGTTGCCGACCCCTGTTCTAGAGGTCATTTCTTGATTGATTTTGTAATGGCCATAGTGCATCTTTCAGAGGGAATTTTCCTAACACCCAAAGTAGCTTCATGGAATAACTCCCGGATGGCCAAACCGATCTCCGAATCAAGGCCGGCCCGATCTCCGGACTAGTGTCGGACCGTGATCCGTTTGGTGATTTTGATCGGCTTCTTCCGGCAATCGCATCCGGACACGACTTTCAAGTTGTACCACCGAATGGATTTATGATTTGACTTTCGTACAGATTGATCGTGTTGTCGAAATGTTTCTTGAGTGTCGTCTGGTACTTGTTCTCAATGACAGTTTCCGGCTCACCAAAGTCACTCGGTCGCTTGTTCTGCTCGTTAAAGTTGTTCCTTATAAACCGATTGTTGTTCTCAAAGTTCACATTACTCAAGCTGGGCCCTTGGGGTCTGTAAATCGTTTGGAAATTGTTGTTGTTGTTGTTGTTGTTGTTGTTGTTGTTGTTGTTGTTGTAGTTGTTCTCTTTGAAGGAAGGTCTCTTTGTTGTTGAAGAGACAAAGTTATCTGTTGAGGAATACGGGTTGAACGATGTACTGGATGAATAGTCTTGGTATTCCGAGTAAGGATCGTAGGATTGTATATTTGGTGGAATATCGAACTGATCTTTCAGTATATTAGGATTGTAATTGCTATTTCTGTTCGGGGTCTGTCTATAATCTCTTCTTTCTAGGTGTTGTGGTTCTCGAGATAGAGCGATCAGTGTGTGAACTGTGAATGAGTGAATGGATCCTGTTC
The DNA here is from genome assembly GCF_000475195.1 of Diaphorina citri. Lineage (NCBI taxonomy): Eukaryota > Metazoa > Arthropoda > Insecta > Hemiptera > Psyllidae > Diaphorina > Diaphorina citri. The sequence continues at coordinate 14,605 of NW_007380137.1, read as the reverse complement.
TTATAATATAAGATTCAGAATCATTTAGATCACTTTGAAACTTTCATTCATTCTTGTAGAGGAAGGTATTAGTTAGATACTTTATAATAACATTCAAACATAAAATTTCGTTTTGATTTTGATATCTTGTATGAGTAACTATCTCCTTTTCCAGTACCCAAAATCATTTCACTGTATAGAATACTTCGATATACGTATACATAGCTATAGTTCATGAATTCATGATAAAGTTCATCATCTAACTAAAATTTAGGTAGGTATTTGAACAGTATATTGCATAACATCTCCAATAGAAAGAAAATAATTACCTAGGTGTGTAAATAAAATATTTGAAGCTAAAGAAGCACGCAAATGATTTGAACAAATCACCGGCAAACATAATGTAGCTAACCTCACGATGTTGTCATAAAAAATGAAAGTGAATTTCAAGAAGAAGATCGTTTGAAGAAATACTTTGAAGTTCTTCAAAAGTGTTACTTGAATTATCTTGGAGATCTTTCGTAGGTATTCACTGACGGTACGCATAATCTTACTACCGGTATCAGATAATGTCAGATATGACTGTAATATGAGTTGATAATGCATAAATATTACAATTATTACACTTTATATTTAGGTATTTAATGTCAGTTTGATTTTCAAACTTTAAACGCGTTTTTCTCAAAACTTAAAAAGTCGATTTTCGTCCTTTTTCCGAATCGCCCCTCAATTGAACTTGGAACGAACAAGAAAAACAACGGAGGGAACAGAAACTAACAGACAACCAGAAACCAAGATCAACTGCATGCTGTTAAGAAAGGAAGTGGACAGGAAGACATTAAGCAACTTATGGGCGAGATAGAAACAATATCATTCTAATCCAATGAACAAGATAGAAACAAACCTAAATACCTAATGATAAAAACAATCCTAATAGAAAACGATAATGACATGGATTTCAGAATGATCGGAACACAAGAGCTGAGAGATAGATAAAGAAGGAAGAAGAAGAAGAAGGAGGAGAAGAAGAAGAAGAAGGAGTAGGAGGAGGAGTAGGAGGAGGAGAAGAAGAAGAAGAAGAAGAAGAAGAAGAAGAAGAAGAAGAAGAAGACGACGAAATCATTTCACTTCAAAAATATTATGCGTATCTTCTTCTTGAAATTCACTTTCATTTTTTATGACAACATCCCCAATATGGGACACAGCATCTCATTAACTCATTCTTTTTCTATTTTTTGCCATCTTTTCCTTCTCTATTTTCCCCTATTCTTTCTTCAGTTACATATTTCTTTCTTCTTCTTTATTGTTATTTCTTTTAATTTATTATGTTATGGCTGTCCATGAATTGTGAATAAATATACTTGAGTATTTTGTTGGAAAAAAAAAAAAAAAAAATATGAGGTTATAGGTACCTATTCTACTGTAGATTTTTGAAGGGTGGCTTTCCTTCAAAAACATGGGCCTATACCTACTCTACATCCTATACTCTACATTAAAATGGGTTATCTGGTAAATTTCTAAAAAAAAAAAAAATCCTATGTATGTACCTAGGTATATTGGGATCAAACTCTCGTGATTTTCCTGTAAACATAGATGATCAATGTAACTTGAGATCTCATCAGGGGTCTCAATATTGAGGTGAAACAGTGGAACTTAAAATGTGTTTATTTTGGTACCTAGTAAATAGGTAGGTAAATGTATCTAGCTAAATAATTGTCTTGGAAATTCAGAGATACTATTATGTCAAAGAGTTTATTTACCCACTGTATGACTGTATCTGAATTCCCCTAAATGTACCGTACCTTCCTATGTCCTTAGTAACAATAGGCACCTATATAGCTATACTATATAGGCACTTATGTCTTAGGAATGAAAACCTCTGTGACAGTATTAAGAGCATCGGTTCTATCTGTATCGGTAGATTGGTACATACAATGGTACATACCTAGGTGTTATTTAATGACAATAGTACAAGTGACAAACATCATGTAATAGGTGCATGTAAAGTAGATACTTATTGTCGATTGTAAGATAATGAGGGGATTTATTCAAGAAGAGCTTTTAATGGCCGATCTTACCATCGACAGTTAACACAGTGTCAATAGGTGCATGTAGGTACTTATTGTCGATTGTAAGATAATGAGGGGATTCCTTCTCTCTTCGATTTCGGGACGATAAGACCATAGCAGTTACAGCTCCCTCTGTCAAACCTCTTTAAAAAAAAAAAAAAACGATTAGGTACCACTGTCATTTGCTTTCCTCTACTTACCAGGCTTTTTCCGACATAAGTCGCTCTTTCTTCTTAAACTCTGCAAACTTCTTCTCCGGATTACTCTGCAGAACTTTAATCCAGTCAAACTTCTGATTGGATAGGATCTGAGATTCAGTCGCTGAATGTCTGGTAATTCTGAAATGAGTAAAACACACACTAAATACTTTGTCTAAAATAACTGAACATGTTTTATTTCTTCTTTCTCTAGGGTTTAATGTCATTATAATATTGTTATATAACTTTCAAACCCCTTTAAAAAAAAAAAAAAAAAAAAAAAAAAAACCCGCGAAAGACTTTCTTTCTCAATTAACTTGATGTAACAGGTGTAACATGATGTAACAGGTGTCAGCCTATAATTTCTATCTGATTGATCATTTGACCACTATAATTACGGTTCTCCTTCCGTACTTACCTTCCTATAACTTAATATAAATACCGACACCTATTACTTGCTTTCAGTGAGGTCTGATTGCCGATTGAAATCGATATCATCAATCAAATCATTAGTGGTCACATCACTTGTGGTTTGCCTCCCGGAGACCCACAGGTTCGAATTCAGAGGGAGTCAACTTTTTTCTCGGTAATTGGAGTTCTTAAAATGGTTTTAGGTAGGATTTTTAGGCATTTATTAGGGGCAGATTCCTACTGAAAGCTTGCTCTCCCACCCAACCAATATGACCGAACCTACGGTCATTTTCAAGATAGGATCAAGCTTTCAAAATAGGGTACTCGTTCAGAAGACATGACAATGAAAGAATGCTACAAAAAGGAGCTGTCACAAATGAGCAGTGACCAATGTTATTATAGGGTTAGGTGGAGCTTTCACAAATGAGCAGTGACCAATGTTATTGGGTTAGGTGGGGCTTTCACAAATTTAATGAGCAATGACCAGTGTTATTATAGGGTTAGGTTAAATGAAGAAAGAAGCTTTCAACAAATGAGCAGTGAAAAGTACAGTGTTACCATGAAGTAAGAAAAGATAATAATAAATTATGAACCAACTTACCAACTGGATATGAATCTCCTTAATCGTCCATAAAACAATCCTCTATTTGAATCAGATACCCAGATAGATGAAAAAAACTAATTACCTACCTAGTCAATAAAAACACTGTTCCTCACCAAACTGTCAATAGAACACAAAACAAGAAGAACGTTCAACAATTTAACAAGCGGAAAATATAGTTAACAACAAATTGATGGAATATGTGATAGGTGACAATCTGACAAGATACATACGAAAATATTACCGAAAAAATAGCTATAAACTGTTACACATATTATTATTAATCTACCTATTTTAGGATACAATTTGCAACTGGTGGGAATCGAACCCACGAAGTAACTAACGTTTACCCGGCAAACGCACTAATCTCCAAGCTAACTTGTATTGTCTTGACGCTTGATTCGAATGAACCATTTGTATGAACGCCTGAAATTCAAGTAACTATGCAATGTGGCACGCATAAAAAATGTAGGCATAGACACCTAACTTCACATCGACACTTCAACAGGACTCTTCAAAGCAGCAGCCAACAAAGTCATGAATGTCATGATTGAATCACATCTTTCTGACTTCCCATGAGCTCACGTGACGTGAGGTACCTAAAGGTAGGTAGAAACACACTGACCTCACGTCACTGAACACATCTACACTCAAGATAAAGATCCTCAATAAATAAATATTAAATTTATAAATAATTAGATAGCGGTTGAACTACTAGAAAAAAAAAAAAAACAAACAACGAAAAAGTACTTTCGTATCAACTTCACACAATCTCTGGTACCACAAAAATCACAAGAATCATAAGAACTTTAGCTCTAATACTACGACTAAGCACCAAAGCACCTGTAGATATTATGATTATTATGAACTTTTACAAGATAAAATACCGACTATCAGATGGTGATAGTAAAAAATTAGATAGTAGCAAAATAGTAGAAACTAATGGTAGTCAAATAGATGCTAGTCAAATGGTAATAGGAAACTGGTAGATAGTGCACCTAATAGCGACCTTGATGGACTGAACAGAGAAGTTGCTGAAGAACTGCCGCATCTCCCGAGAGCACCTGGTGAAAGAAGAAATGGACATTCTAATTCATTGACAGGGTGGCACATAAGTCTAAGATCTTCAATGCGTTTTCGTGTTATAATGTTATTCCAACGCGTGGCTCATTGTTAAAAATATATGAAATTTGTTCAGTTCAGTTCTTCTTCTTCTTCTTCTTCTTCTTCTTCCTCTTCCTCTTCTTCTTCTTCTTCTCCTCCACCTCCTCCTTCTCCTCCTCCTCCTCCTCCTCCTCCTCCTCCTTCTTCTTCTTCTTCTTCTTCTTCTTCTTCTTCTTCTTCTTCCTCATCATTATCATCATCATCATCATCATCATCATCATCATCATCATCATCATCATCATCATCATCATCATCATCATCATCATCTTCTTCTTCTTTTTCTTATTATTATTCTTCCTCTTCTTCTTCTTACGACTCACTCTTTGTACATCTCATCTTGCAAGGCCTTGGACCTGAACACATACGGGTTAAATTAATCCCCACTCAACTCAACGGGTTAATATTTAAATTTTTCCCTGCTAAGTTCAATGTAACACATGGAGGGAAATCTCAACAGTCAAGTTTTAAAAAAAAAAAAAAAAAAAAAAAAAAAAAAAAAAAAAAAACTTCGATGACAATATTTACTTACCTACTTTACGGATGTACATAGGTAGGTATAGATATAAATATAAGATGTTTGTGTTAGGTTCAATTTAGTTTATTCCTATAGGTAGGTAGGTATGTTCAGAGTAAAATCGGGGTGGGTAGGTACAAGATGTAAATAGGTACTAAATATAAATACACATTTTGCCATATTATACAGGGATGTCTGGAAAAGATTATTTATTCATACATAGATGGTAGATACCGGTGACTGCTGGAATTGTAGGTAAGTACTAAAGAGTGCCTTTACCCCAGCAGTAAACTGCTAGGTAGCTACAAATTATGCTGGTAAAATTCTGAAATTTTGTTGAGGTTATCATTTCATAGCTTGGTAGGGATTTGAAATAACGCCCTTATGTTTGGGCAGACCGAGGCAGACTAAAAGTTGCATTGTGGACATTAAGAAAAAATCTATCTAATTGTATTCAAAAATCAAATTTAAAATGAACTAATAGGTTCTTGGGTGATTTGACTTTCGTACAGATTGATCGTGTTGTCGAAATGTTTCTTGAGTGTCGTCTGGTACTTGTTCTCAATGACAGTTTCCGGCTCTCCAAAGTCACTCGGTCGCTTGTTCTGCTCGTTGAAGTTGTTCCTTATAAACCGATTGTTGTTTTCAAAGTTCACATTATTCAAGCTTGGCCCTTGGGGTCTGTAAATCGTTTGGAAATTGTTGTTATTGTGGTTGTTCTCTTTGAAGGAAGGCCTCTTTGTTGTTGAAGAGACAAAGTTATCTGTTGAGGAATATGGGTTGAACGAGGTACTGGATGAATAGTCTTGGTACTCCGAGTAAGGATCGTAGGATTGTATATTTGGTGGAATATCGAACTGATCTTTCAGTATATTAGGATTGTAATTGCTATTGCTGTTCGGGGTCTGTCGATAATCTCTCGGTTGTGTCAGGATATCTTGACTAAGATCTCCGTAACTGTTGACTCCCGAGTATAGGCTGTTGTATTTCTTGTATCGGTTTTCTTGTCTGGCTATAAACTCGTCCAGATCGGGTCCTGAAGTAGACAAGTGTTCAGCTGCCGGTTTCGGAGTAGTTATCGTCACCCAGTTTGACTCCTGATGGGCGGGTGACCAATTGTTACTTGGTTCTGACGATACCCAGTTTGGTTTCGAGTTTGGTGTCGTGTATGTCTCAGGAGTTGTCAACCATTCTGAATAGGCACTCATGCTTCTCGGTGTGGACCAGTCGTCGAATATATTCTTCACATTATTCTTGCCCTCATGGGCCAAGTTCTCGTACTTGGTCTTGTGCTGCTTGTACTTGATGGTTGAATATTGTGGCCGGGGTTCCTGGGGAGTGGTTACAAAGTTGTTCACCTGGCTAGACCAATCCGAAGACTTCTTGTTTGTCTGACCATTGTCCTCTGTGTTGTAATAACTACTGTCTTGTCTCTTCTTATTCTTATGGTGGTTAACACGAACTCTTGGGCTTTCCGTTGTAGATGAGTAAAAGCTGTCATCACTGTCATCCGGGGCATTCCAGCCTGTATCCTGTCCATGAGAGGGTCTCTCCTGGTCCGTATTTGTTCCCCAATGAGGGTGCAAGTTTGCCTCTGTGGGCGCCCAATCACCGTTCTGATTATTCTGATTAAACAAATTGTTCACTTCGGATATCGTTTTCGGTGTCACTTCTTCTCGATTCCGTTCGAACCACTCATTCTTCTGTATTTTATACAGATAGTTGTTGATCTTACTATTGCTGTAATGTTTAACGTGTAGCTTTTCGGTGGTTGGTACAATTGTTCCGTTGTCATAACTCTTCTTTGGTAGGATGTCGCCGTAGATTCGAAGAATTTTTGACTGATCCATCGTGAACAGTTGACACTGGATGGTTGCTAAGTTCATCAGAATCACTAGGCAGACACATTTCCTGAGATGAGTTATTGAGAACATTCTGTTCTTTGTAATTCTGGCGGACATTTTGTGACTTGTAATAAACTGTTTGATTTCAATAATTTAACACAATTCAATAATAATTATACCTCTTTATGGGAAGTTTTGGTCGATTTTAGTTCCAAATAATTCACCGATTCCCAAGTTCAAGACGTCTATATTCCTTCAACAACTAGAAGTCCAATATGGTGTAAATTCCCGGACCATGATCTTCATCTAATCATGGGTGTTATGGTTTCACGGTTTACTCATCTTCCAATAAAGTTATCAAGATTCTTTTTACCTGAAACAGAATCAAATATGGTCACAGTTACAAAACCAGTCAAGATGATTACCAGTGGAAGGAATGCTATGATACGACTATAATTGAATGATGAGAGTGAAAACAACTTGTCCAATGCAAATTGGACTTGACCATAAAGTTTCTAAGATGATCTTGTTAATGTTACGTACAAGAACTTACATAACATTATACAACTCAAAGCAAAATCATCTGGGAGAAGAGATTGGGACAAAACTCACCATTGAAGTACATACTTAGTGCTTTGCAGAATTGTAATTCCTGCCACTTGCGCTGCTGAGGCGGTCTGGCAGACCTACATCTGTCAAGGTCAGAACGTGTGTCGTGGAAAAAGCTTCTGACCTATTTCTCTCAGACCGTCTGAGCATGAGTGGCCGACAAAAGAGACCTACACAATCAAATGAAGGTCCTCAAAATGATCTGATTTTTAGAACCTTTGTTATGGTCCTTTCAATTGTCATGTTTTGGCAGAACAGAGAACTAAAATCTTTCAAATTGGCAAGCTACAGATCTCCTCTCATTAACCTCACCCAGCCTTGTGGACACGGAAAAAGCCAACAGGACGCGATTATCCAGATGATCACCCATACCAACCACGCGCAACGTTGCTTAACTTCAGTGACCCATGGGGAACTGGTGCATTCAACGTTTCAACGTGCTATCGCCGCTGTCTTCCCGTCCACTTTGTCCATAATATTTATGTACCTACCTATCCATGTTTAAACTCTGTACATCTTCATATCTTAAGAAACTCGTGTTTTTATTATTCCAAAGAGAAATGACTCGGAATGAGCGGTAAGAAAAGCATGTTGTACACTAGATAAGTAATGGCAACTAACTTTCTTGTAATTGAGTCGCCTAGCTTATGGTGCATTGGTGCAACTTTCAGCTTTACTATGGGTACTTAAGTCAGGGGCCACACTTAGAATCTGTCAGAGGGGAGCATTTGAATTAATTAAGTTGGTGTGTATTGAGGCTGTGTTTTGCAGTTTGTAGTGAAATAGGTAGCTAAAGAAATTTTCAATAACAGGCAAGTATGTAATTTTACGATTAAAGAAGATTCTGCATCTTTCAAGAAGATTCATTGCAGGGAACTAGAAAAGCTCGAGAAAAACGTTGTTCCTATTCCCTACTTATCCCACTTTTCATCAATTCTTTTGTTGGAAAGAAACTTATTAACATTTCTGAGAGGGTGATCTTTGAATAAATATAGAACCTATCTGAGCGCATGACAGTGCGCCAGGCCAAGTTCCAGTAAGCACGCCCGTGTATTTTTACACGAACCAATTCGACAGGTTTTTCTCACTTTGATAGATCGGCTTCCTCTGAAGATAAATAGTAATAGATATACTCGTACTGTTCAAATTGCCAACCTATCATATCAGGCAGTATAGGTGTGCTATAACCAAAAGTTATTCCAAGATCTCCCCTGATTTCAACTTTCAACTCGAACTGCACATGGTCCATAAACAATCACAAAGAACTATTTAAATAATTCTCATTGTTAAAGTTGTGCAATGTATACCTACTAATTATTGTGAGAATTACCAGGTACATTACTATCATAAATAGCATAATAAGAGTAAAAGTAATGTACCTAAATATTATGTACCTATTGTAATGTTTGTAATGTCAGCTATGTTAATGGTTAATGAATAAGTTTCGTCAAAGACTTCATGATTGTAACTTTAATCAGCAGTGGTGTGGTATTTATGGAAGCTAGGGTTCTAGGGAATCATCGCTAACATTCTTTTCTTACACCCGTATTTATGAACGAAAATTCTCGGTCTCAGATCAGTCTTAATCAAATTTTGGTCAATCAGATGTTTGGAATTGATGCTTGAGCACTTGCTGAGAGCCAGCATTTTGTTCATAAATATGGGTGTAAGATTTTTTTTCTCGAAACTCCCTTTTTACCACTTACCAAACTTAAATAGTAATTATACTAATTAGTGATTTACCTAATGGTTGTTAAACCTGGGACTCCAAGACTATCAGAGGTGTATTTTCATTTTCCTTTCGGGAAAATGAGCAGTCTGACCATCGACCAATATAAACTAACCGCTCGCTGGTCCAATAATTACTGAACACCAGACCTTCCATTGTCAGGAATGCGCCATATTGGATTTCCAGTGGTTTAGCACAGGCGGTACCACGCCACCTGTTGGTTGAACTAATTTCCGTATTTTCCTCTAAAAGAGGTAAAATGAGCCTCAGATGGCTTATTTGGGGAGATTATCTCAGTTTCCGAAAGGAAAATGCACCTTAGCTAATCGACATAATGTTTATGGGTTTATTAGCTTCCCCTTTTGAAAATCTCACTAACCGCCACTGCTCTAATGGCTTATTTGTATATGGTATACCATATGGTATAATCAAACAAATAACAATACATATAATCACATAATGAACCATTTGGATCACTTTGATTTGAAACTTTCATTCATTCTTGTAGGAAGAGGAAGGTATTAGCTACTTATAACATTCAGACATGAAATTTCGTTTTGATTTTGATATGTTGTGTGAGTAACTATCTCCTTTTCCAGTACCCAAAATCATTTCACTGTATAGAATACTTCGATATACGTATAAGTACGTAGCTATAGTTCATGAATTCATGATAAAGTTAATCATCTAACTAAAATTTAGGTAATAGAATAGAATAGAATAGAATATACCTTGTTTATCCTGCCCGAATAGGACTGAAAAGTCCCTTTACCCCAGCAGTCTAAACAAGGTCTCGTATATTTGATGGGTTAAAGAATAATACATACAA
>NW_007380137.1:0-2506 GCF_000475195.1 Diaphorina citri | reverse complement strand
ACATAGTTACGGTAGGTATAGATATGAAATATAAGATGTGTGTGTTAGGTTCGCATTTAGTCGTTATTCCCATATGGGTAGGTACGGATAGCTGCAGAGTAACAACTCGGGGTGGTAGGTACAAGATGTAATAGTACTAAATATAATACCACATTTGACTATTATACAGGGACGCTGAAAAAGATATTATTCATAGATGGTAGAACCGCGGTGACTGCCTGGATTGGTTAGGTAAGTACTAAAGATTGGCCTTTACCAGCGAGTAAACGCTAGGTAGGACTAAACTACCTGCTGTAAAATTCTGAATTTTTGCTTCGAGTGTTCATTGCATAGGCTTGGTAGGGTGAAATAACGCCTTATGTTTGCGCCGAAGCCGAGCGACTAAAGTTGCATTGTGGCATTAAGAAGGAAGAAATCTCTATCAATTGTCATTCCCAAAAAATCAAAGTATTAAACAACTGAACTAATAGGTTCTTCGGGTCTTGGCGGCGTCGTTACTCAGGTAAATAGCGTGCTTTGAACACCCGTATATTATTTTTTTTATAAATAATAACAATAACAATAATAATAATACATAAGTAATAAATAATTCTATTAATATATAATATAATAATAAATAATAATCAGACTAAATAACAATTAATAACATCTAATATATATAACTAATAGATAACATAATCATAAAATAATGAGATTAATAAATACATACCAACAATAACTAATAATACATAATAATATATAATAATAATGAATAGAAAGAATAAATAAGTAATATAATAATAATAATAATACATACATCAAATAATAATAAGCAATATTAATTTTCGGCATTTCAACAGTAACTTTGGTTGGAGCTTTGTGGTATATACCAGATTGTCATATCAGACCATCCAGTGTATGTACTGTAACTATCAGCTACCTTATGCAATGTGGTCCCACATTGCAATGGAATTTCCAACTTTCCATATATTTTCAAAAAATCATACACAACTTTATGAAGGGTAATAAGAGAGGACTACAATCATCATTCAAACTTTAAACATAGTTATCTTCAAGTCTGTGTTGCTTTGAAAAATGTTTTGCTAGCAGTTCAATTCTTCTTGTTTACATGTATAAGAGAGGTTTGAATATTGACTTCTACCATATATTTTTTTTAAAAAATTTTTTTTTTTTTTTTTTTTTTTTTTTTTTTACAATACCTAAATTATTATTACCAGTGCAATGACTGTGAAATTCATTGAGAAAATGGGCCTCAATGACACCATTGAAGATAAAATAGGGCCCACGACGCGGCCTCCATTGAGATCCCAAATGTCTGATCTGGCCTGAAATGTAGACAAAGGTGTTGAAATTTTACAAAGTAAACGGAATTGCACTGAAAATACACAACATAATCATCATTATTTACAACTTATAGTTACCTAATAGTTTTTGACGTAAAAATTAATATTTGCGAAAAGGAAAGTGCAAGTGTGAAGTTGTTTTCACAAACAGGTCACAGCCACAGCTAATCGGAAACATCCCCAACCAGTTTTGATTTGAACACCAGATCTAATTTTTACTTTTTGAATGTCAGAACGAATACCTAGGTACTCATCTAATGCTCTGTCAGTTATGAATATCAAATGGAAATTGCAGCCAAAATGAAAGTAAATTTAAAACTTGAAGAAATAGACAACATCTGTAGAATGGGTAAAAACAAAGAAGAAGGAAAGAATAGACCCATTTTGGTATCACTAACTACACTGAGAAGAAAGAATGAAATGATGAAAAACAAGAGAGAACTGAAGAACACCAATATTTATATTAAAGAGCATTTCACGAAGGAAGTGGTAGAAAAGAGAAAAGCCCTGATGTCCAAAGCCATGAAACTTAGAGAGCAGGGAAAGTATGCGGTTGTAAAATTCGATAAACTTGTAATCAAGGAAAACGAAAGCAATAGTGGAACCAAGAACAAAAGAGCAGCAGTTGACTCAATCTCACCTGAAATGGCATTGCAACCTTCACAACAAGAAAATAATCGTAGGATACTCAAAAGAGGGAAAAGGGAGAAGAACATTGCAAGCACACCCACATCAAGCTCCTACCAAAGTAAACTTGATAGCTTTGTGAATTATGAAAGAAAAGGTAGCACGGTCAGCATATCAGACGATGACATGAATGTGGGTACAGAAGAAACTGAGGAGATAGATGATGTACTTGGAGATAGAGCAGAAATACTAAGTAATGCACCACAAATATAGCAACTAAAGAATCATGGAAAAATTATATTCTGGAATATTAATGGATTTGCTAATTTCATAGACTTGGATAATGAAGAGCAAGAAAAAATCAAATCCCATGATATTATATGCCTAACGGAAACATGGATAAAAGGAGAACCACACTTACCACATTGGATTAAAGATGATTATAATAAATTATATGTAGAAGCAGAAAAGACCAAAGTCTTTGGAAGAGCAAGTGGTGGAATAATGACTCTTTTTAGGAAAACACTGAAATTCAA
>NW_007380136.1:20869-30122 GCF_000475195.1 Diaphorina citri | reverse complement strand
AATTATAAGGCCTATTAAAATTAAGATAAAATTGTACACACCAAAAGGTATCAATACAATAAAAAATATTATTATTATTATTATTATTATTATTCGCGACTTGTTCGCGGTATTCGCGACTTGTTCGCGGTATTCGCGACTTGTTCGCGGTATTCGCGACTCGTTCGCGGTATTCTTGGTTTGTTCGCGGTACTCGTGAAAAATGTACCTAAAAACAACTGTGAACACACAATGTAGGTAACTCCCCTCGCATGAACTGACGTCATCACGAAAAAATGGCTGCCCGCGAAAATTATAGGGGGTCAACCAAATGACAATTTTTTTCGAGATAGAGTCCTATTCCGATGTAAAAGTACCCAAAAAGTACATTGGCGCACTCAAAAACATCAAAAACGGTCCCTAAATCCTCTAAAATGTCGCTCAAAGGTCGCAAAAAAATAACGTTGAAGCAGCCATGGTTTACGACCTCGCATGAACTGACGTCATCACGAAAAAATGGCTGCCCGCGAAAATTTTGTGCGTTTCAAAATTCGAAAATTTCAAACGAAGATTTCTCCTCTTAGGAAGCCTCAAATGAAATTTTAAGCATTTCTATTGCAATCAGCGTGTTTCGAACTTCCTTTATCAGCGAAGAAAAAAAAAGTGGTTGAGCCCCATTGTGGAACCTTTGTTGATCTTTTATTTATTAATTTTATGATATTTATGATCTTCAATCTAGGTGTCTACTTCAAGCTTATTCTTTCTTAATTGTTCCAAATTTATTTATTTCAAAATGTAGGTACAATGAGGTGTTTTTAATTTTTTAAATTGCAGGGTTTTTTTTATATGGAAAACAACATTTTGGCTTATTTTTTAGGCATGCACAATATTTCGACTTGCTGTTGCTGATAAATTTGTTTTTCTATAATCTATAGTATTTATTTATATTTGCACACTGAGCATCAAGGCCATGTGTGACATATGTATAAATTTGTAAATCATATTAAATTACTTTTCAGTCCTATCCCAGCAGGATAAAGGAATAATTTTATTAAGGTACATATTTTATACTAAAAATAGGTTTCTCTGTGGTTTTCATATTCCAAACCTTCCTTGAGATAGTTCTCCTTTGGTTAATCCTTTTTTTTTAGTTATAAAATAAAAAATGGGATTTAAGAAATATACTTACCTGCCTGCAGTGGCTGTCTAATATTTTTCCATTGTAGTATATTAGCTGTATTTTATTTTGCACTGAGAAATGGATCCAACTGTAATTTTTTTCACAGCAAAGCATCTGTTTGTAGATACCCTGTATTTTCAATTTTAGACATTCATTTGCCGCGAAGAACTATTGCGCCGCAGGCGAAATGATTTTTTGTAAAGTCATTATTAAATTGAAGTTCGCGGGGGGAGAGGGGCAATAGATTATATTATACAACTGGCCCACTTTCATGTTTTTACCGTACCGTGTACGGGAATCCCGTATTGACAATCTGGCAACCCTGTAAACTAAAAAAAAAGGTTGGTCAAGCAATGCAAGCTTCTCATTGGTGATTTACTTTCCTGTGCCTATTTTCCATTTTATTTTTCACCCATTTCTATTATCTATTTAGGTTGGTCCTTTTCTTATTTCTTTCAATGTAAAATTTACTTTTCCATTACCTATCCTGTCCCTATTATTACCCTGTTTGGGTAACTTTTTTGTGTATTGCACTTGAAACAAGTTTCCATTTGAAGATTTTGAAGCAAAGATTTTGCCTTTCATCCAATCTTCTAAAAAAGGTGAGTGTGGTCAACATTTTGATATTGTGGGTCATCCTAACTGTATAGGTAGGTACCTTTTTGCCAGCCTATTTAGCTTCGAAGTGCTGGGTCACGGGTGTTCTAGTATTCACTAATTTCAAAACAACCAACCTTCATTAATGAGTAGGTATCACACTAGGCTTGCACTCTGGAGGTCCCGGGTTCGATTCCAGGTGAGGCCAAAGTTTTTTTGGCACTGTGATTGACGTTTGGGGTGCACTCAGCCTCATGAGGACAAGTGAGTGGCTACTTTGTGCAAGCCTTTCTGTGCATTTTGACGTGAAATCTGACGTCACAACTCTTCGAACTTTTTCATTAGAACGGTAATTAAAAATTGAATTTTCGACCTTTTAAAGTTAATTTTCCGAGTTTTGACCTCAGATTTGGATTTTTCACAACTTTTTATGAAGGAATCAACCTTTTATTAATAATATTTTCCCAATTGCAACTCCTCCATTGCTGAAGTGAAGACATGAAATTATAAAAAAAAGAGGTTTGGTAAGCTGTTTCCACACATAGTCGACGCCGTCGATCGACGTCGACTGAAAGTACTCTCCCTTGACAACATAGATTCACCTCGTCGGACGACCTTCGATCGACTATGTGTGGACACAGCTGTAGAAGGAAATGTAACAAAGGAGAACTTATCGTCTCGAAATTGAAGAGAGACTACCAGGCCGAGGAATTTGACTTCCGTTGCAGAGGAAAGGGAGAGATTAGGGGTTTCAATAGGTGGAAGAGAGCTAGATTGAGGGGAGGGAACAAGTCGCGAATACCGCGAACAAACCGCGGATACCGCGAACAAACCGCGGATACCGCGAACAAACCGCGGATACCGCGAACAAGTCGCGAATACCGCGAACAAACCGCGGATACCGCGAACAAATCGCAACAAATGTAAAAGACAATGTATCAATGTAATTTCTATCTTAATAACCACAGAAGAATCTTCAAATCCATGGTTAAGATGTTGGACTTGTAGGAGAAACCTAACCTGAACCCCCTACATTTCCCCTGATCTCCTACTCTAGTTTTGGTAGTAGGGGGTCAAGGGGAGGTTTCTTCGGACCTAGAATTTTGTCAGAGCTCATTCTCTTTTCTGATTTCAGATTGGAAGGTTCTCTCATCTTCTGCTCCCTCTCTGTGATAACTCCCAATATTTCAATCTGATTTTTCGGAAAACAAGAGTTCCCAGTAGAGTATTTAAAATTATGTTAGGTGGTAGAGAACGCCTAAGGCGTTAACCTCGCCTAGTGGTTGCCTTCCACTCAAGAGTCTATTATTATTATTATTATTAAAATATTTTATAATATCGGGTTTCTGAAAAGAAACCCAATAACACGATATTGACAAAATCGGATTGACAATGCCCATAAGATCATCCATTTATATTAAATACTAGACCTCCGTGGCTTAGTGCTGGATATCACCACACTAGGCTTACACGCTGGAGGTCCTGGGTTCGATTCAAAGTGGGATCGAAGTTTTTTCGGCTCTGTGCTTGGAGTTCGGGGTGCACTCAGCCTCGTGAGAAACACTTGAGTAGCTACTTTTAACAAGTAGCGACTAGTGGCGGTATTACGAGTGTAAAAGATTATAACAATATTGATTCCGGTTTATCAGCCTGGGTTAGTTTGTGCGCCTGCCTTGTAAACATTAGCTTGGGGGTTCGATCCCCACCCGGGCGGACGTTATCTTAAACAGATTGGTACCGAAGCTTGGTTCTTGGACTTTCTTGGGCGGACCAGCGAAGAAAGTCCGCCAGACAGATGGCTGACTTCCTTCTCTCATCGATTTCGGGACTGACATCCTTTGTTACAGTTTCCTCTTCAAAGAGACACTTTTTTTTTATTATGTGTATCTAATAGGTACATACTTATTTAGAAATGAAACTCTCTACAAAATTCAAGCGACATAGGGGCCAAAGAAAGCTAAAGTCATGAGAACGTGAGCTTTTTTCTAGCTAGCTACTACCTACCTATTCTATAAAGAGGGAATATTTGTACGAGTACAAATTTTTGTCGCTGGTGGGATTCGAACCCGGGACCTTCTGCATGGCAAGCAAGCGCGTTACCACTGGACCAACCGTGCCCCGATATCTGCTAAGGTCTTTGGTGGCGGAGGTTATAACCTCCACTCGGTGACAAGCTACCCGCCTCCTCACTCAGCCTGAGTGGGAAATGCCAGCAGCACGCGATTGCCTAGATGCTCCTCACTCATCCGGATACCAACCAACGCGCAACGTAGCTTAACTTCAGTGGTTCATGGGGGGACTGATGTATTCAACGTACTATCGCTGCTGACTTAACCCATAAGAGCCGAACTTTTTTTTTCTCTTCCTTTGGGTCTTGCTGAATTTAACCGCTTCTAACTCCGGACCGGTACTGAGTAAATATGTCAAATGATAGTGAAAATAATAGGAAATTTTGTTTTCTTACGAATAGACAGATCCCCGATGCACTCTGACGTGGAGCGACTGAGATATCAGCGAAAAAGAGAGAAGGGATGGTCAAGATTTGTGTGACTTTAATGTAGGCCTCGGCTCTCATGGGTTAATAGTGTTAATACTAACTTAAAAATCTCACCTAGACTGCGGGAGTAAAGGGACACTTCAGTCTTATTCTGACAGTATAATTTCTGCTTTTTTGTCTGCTTAGACCCATAAAATACACGAGACCTTGTTTAGACTGCTGGGGGTAAAGGGACTTTTTAGTCTCATTCGAGCAGGATAAACAAGGCATATTCTATTCTGTTCTATATGAACAAGGTATATTCTATTCTGTTCTATTTTAATTGCATTGTTACTATTTGCAGAGTTGCGTAACGGCTGGCTGATTCAGACCTCATCAAAAAGTTTCGCTGTGCATGCCGCTACATCGACCGAGAAGCAAGAGTGGATGGCCCATATTAACAAGTGCATTGAGGATCTGTTACGGAAAAGGTAAGCCATCTGAATATGGGTTTCTTTCTTTAGGTACTTTTAGAACCACCTCCTGTAGCTCGGAGATTCAGAGTTAGAAAATGCTGGGGTTCGAGTCCCTGTGATGTTATAAAAAATTAGTAATTGAGGAGCTGGGCGCAAAAAGGGAAATATGGATTTTTTGCCCTTTTTGCGTAAAACGGTTTTTTGAATAGAACATGGTGCGCTCTATCTTCCAGTGTTTGAACTGCAGTGATAACTTTTTTTTCGATGAGTTACAGCGTTTTTTGTTTGTAAACATACTTTTCAAGGATTTTGATGAAAAGTTGAAAACTTTAAAGTTAAATATCTCAGTCTGATGATTTTCATTTATTGCCCTTTTTGCACCCAGCTCCTCAATTATTTTCCTAAGATTGAACCTTTTATTGTTTTGCGCCATCTCAATTCAACCTCAATCTTTATAGCTAAATAAATCTTTTCCAGCCAACTTAAGTTACTCGGTATGTAGAACATCTGCCTTGTAAGCGCTAGGTCGCGGATTCAATTCCTGCCCGGGGCGGATTTTATCCTGAAGGGATGAGGTTCGTTCTCGGAACGGCTGGCTTTCTCCTAGCCTGTTTTCCTTCTCTCTTAGACTCCGGGACGATTAGAATATACCTTGTTTATACTACCAGCATAGGACTGAAAAGTCCCTTTACTCTTGCAGTCTAAACAAGGTCTTATATATTTGATCGGTAATAACATTACATTTTATGGAACAATAATCAAGACCTGTTTAAATTAAAGGTAATTATGCAGAAGTCACATATGTGGAAAAGAAAAGCTCCTTTTTGTATTTAACCTAACCCTATAATAACACCAATCACTGCTCTAATTGTGAAAACTCCTTCTTGTGTTTAACATAACCCCACAATAACACTGGTCACTGCTTGTTTGTGCCAGTTCCTTTGGTAGCAATATTCCACAGACATGACTTCTGCACAATTACCAAATTAAAAAAAAGGACAAGTTAAGATTAGCATTAACATACATAAGACATTTACAACAAACAAAAATTGGTTCTGTATTGAGAACTTGGTAATTACTTAGAAGACATGGCAATGGAACAGAAAGCTTCTTTTTGTGTTTAACCGAACCCTATAATAACTCTGGTCACTGTTCTTTAGTGACAGCTCCTTTTTGTAGCAATTTTCATTATTCGTACTATTATTTTTATTATTAGTAGGTACTACATATTATTATCTTTTTTATTACCACTATGCAATGTCAAATAACGTAGGTTTAAAACCACTGATCTACCTAAAGCAGTACCTACAATATTGAAACACGGGTATTTTAGGCAGGTATGCAAACAAGACTACAACTGGCAACACTAGAAACATGTGCTTTCTCACCATAATAAGTAGGTATTAAATTTTATTATTACCATTATTAGTACTATTATTTTTATTATTCTTCTTCCTTTTTTTTTTTTTTTTTTTTTTCAAGATTGTACCTTGGAACCGCTTTTGTAATACTTCAAGGCACATTCTTTTACATCCATGCCTATCCATGAACGGAAAAGTTAGGTCAGAAAATTTCCTTTTTGGCCGGGATTGGAACCCAGGTTGAGAGTCAGTGTTCTTGACCACTCAGCCACAGAGACAAACAAATAATTAATAGAATAGAATATACCCTGTTTATACTACCAGCATAGGACTGAAAAGTCCCTTTACTCTCGCAGTCTATTTTTTCTAATAATTTTCTATTTTTTCTTTCTAAATGTCTAAAAGAAAGAATAATTTTTCTCATCCCATATTTCTAGCGGTAAAAAGCCGGCGGCCACTCACGCCGCAGTTTGGATTCCGGATAACGAAGCCGCCGTCTGCATGCATTGCAAGCGGACCCAGTTCACCGTACTCTCTCGGCGCCATCACTGCCGGAAGTGCGGCTCGGTGGTGTGCGCCCCTTGTTCGAATAAGCGCTTCCTGTTGCCGTCCCAGAGCGCCAAACCGTTGCGCGTCTGTTTGACTTGCTACGATGTACTGAGCCGAGATAAGACCGTGTCTGGTAAACCGATGGCTGGAAATACTGCCACTGCTGGTGAGTTATTTATTTAGAACTACTGGTCGACACTCGTACTTTGTACGGGATCAGCGTGGCGTAAGAGGCATGACTTTGAAGAGCCGCCATTTTGAATCAGGATGGAATGTGACATTTTTAAGTAGCCTAAGTCACCCTCAGTACCTACTCTTCTCGAGAGCCACGAAAAAATTCATTCAAATAGATCGAGCCGTTTTCTTGTGAAAGAGGACAAAAACAGGCCTCTGAGCATAACAGACAGACAAACATACAGACAGAATTTTTTCTAATGTGATTTTTTCGAATCATGTACAGACAAATCTACAATTTTTTTATATATATTTTATTTATTTTTGCAGACAAGGATGTCAGTCGGACCAGCAGGTCAGATTCGAGTGGGGAAGATGATAGTGATGATGACACTGACGATGCCAATCATAACCCGGACAACATTATGCCCGCTGATCAAGTAAGTTATAAAATAATCAATCAAGTAAATAGAATGATAAAATAATCAATCGAGTAAAAAATGATGACGTAATCAATCAAGTAAACTGATAAAATAATCAATCAAGTAAGATCCGAAAATCTAAAATAATAAATCGGATACTTAAGTTCTTTGAAGCTCAATAATTTAGCTCTGGAAAAGTTCCTTGCCATATTAGAACAAGGCTATGCTAAAAATTCTTTATCTTGTTAACAACAAGGTATTTTTTTTTTCTTCTACCTATATCTACATATTTAATTAATTTTCTTACTTTCCCCCTTCAGTTCAAACTCTACGATGAAAGTTAGTTAGCTTAGTTGGTAGTGCGTCTGCCTTGTAAGCGCTAGGGCGCGGGTTCGATTCCCGCCCGGGGCGGATTTTATCCTGACGGGATAATGTTCGTTCCCCTTCTTTCTCTCTCTTCGATTTCGGGACGATAAGACCATAGCAGTTACAGTTCCCTCTGTCAAACCTCTTAAAAAAAAAAAAGAAGACAAAATTGCCAGATTACATTGTCGTTCTGCCGTAACATGTGATCCTACTTTGAAAATTTAAGTGTATTGAATTTCTTTGATATTAGGGGATCCTGTCTTCCTTCTCTCTTCGATTTCGGGACGATAAGACCATAGCAGTTACAGTTCCCTCTGTCAAACCTCTTAAAAAAAAAGTGTAGACACACGTTCGTAGATTCGTAGTGTG
This sequence comes from Diaphorina citri, assembly GCF_000475195.1. Taxonomy (NCBI): domain Eukaryota; kingdom Metazoa; phylum Arthropoda; class Insecta; order Hemiptera; family Psyllidae; genus Diaphorina; species Diaphorina citri. The sequence goes on along the minus strand of NW_007380136.1, from coordinate 22,173 downwards.
TGGATTACATTCCTATTCCTCTCGTTTGAGAAGGTGCTGTGAATTCCAAGTTTCTTTCACAAGTTTTAATGCGCATAGCGACTATATTAGGGGTAGTGCCTTTTTTTCTATTCTTCAATGTAAAAGTGCCTTCTTTGTATATTTTATACACATTGCATATTGATATGCAGAAAATTGCATAGTTATACACAACATTGTATATTGATATGCAGAAAATTGGATATTGTTATACACAATATTGCATATTGTTATACACAACATTGTATATTGTGACGCAGAATCTTGCATATTGTTTTATATATTTTTAATTGAGGTTGGAGCAAATATTTAATATTTCTAAATAAATAGTGTAATTAATTATTATTTTGTTTTAGTTAAGCTTCAAGTAATATTTTAAGAGATATAAAATATAAACATGAATGCCCTATCTTACCACAGAGAGTAGTTAATCCAGGGTTTAAGAAATACTGACCCGTGTAAATCAAATGGGTGACGTCAACGTCAAAGAAAACCTTGGACTCTGGGTTGCTCTGTTTTAAGATCGGCCATACAGAAATACAGAATTTCCTTTCAGAGATTTCTCTGGGCATGCTATGACACAGACCACACAAAATTTAAAAGAGCTTACCTACCTACTCGTTTACTTTTTCTCTCCTATATTAGGACTTTTGGATATTTTTAGGTTTCGGCAACCCAAACTTTGGGCAGTGCGTCAGTAAATTTTATTGATTGTTTTTCTCTCCTATTCGATTAATATTTTTTTTACTAAAATTTCTCCTTACTAAATCTCTTCTTACCAACAAATTGATAAAACTAATACATACTTTAGCTGTTTTTTTTTTTTTTTTTTTTTTTTTTTTTTTTTTTTTTTTTTTTTTTTTTTTTTTTTTTAATGTGACTTTTTTATAGTCAACATGGCTGAACCAATGAGATTGTGAGATTCCGCTTTGTGCAGCAAGAGTGGATGTCCAAAGCGGAATCTCATTGGTTCAGCCATGTTGACCATAAAAAAAGTCACATAATAAAATACGACTACACTTGTATTCCTTGTGATGTAAAATTCTTTATTGTATTCATATATTTATATATAAGGCCCGGGGGTATACCTAAAAAACTGATTACACAAAATTCAACTGATTGGCTATAAGGAGTACGAAAATTAGCTGACTGACCATAAGGCAATATGTAAAATGGCGGTTTACATCGTTTGGCGAAAGAAAATTTCGGAAAAGTCGTACCATTTTCCAGTAGTACAGGAAAAACCACTTTCGGGATCATAAAACTCAACTGATTGGCAATAAGGA
>NW_007380136.1:0-20553 GCF_000475195.1 Diaphorina citri | reverse complement strand
TATCATATAAAGGTAATAAGTTTTGTAGTTACCTATTTCATAACTTTATAACCTAGGATGTCTAATATAAACATATTTAATAATAAGTAAGTAATGACCTAATGACCGTTGCGATAAACTCTCAAAAATGTGTAAAATTGAAAATGATTATATCCTGATTCTCAGTCAGCAGTAAGAATTCGTGGTTCAGAGCACTTTTCCTCAACCCAGAAGCACTGGGTTTGAATCTCAGCCAGGGCGGAAATTTTCAACTTTTCCGTTTCTGGATAGGCATGGATGTGAAAGGATGTGCTGTGAAGTGATGTGAAAAGTTCGCCCAAGGTGACCTTTGTTTTTTTTTACCGATTTTAATACTTTCTATTACATTTTATTGGTTACGTTATACAGGGTCCGCCAACGGATTAGTATTTATACTTTTTATTGGACTTCAAGTTGGCACGTACCTTATTGTTCGGTGTTGGACGTTTCGGGTCTGAACTCCAGACCCGTCTTCAGCAATTTGTCAATCTATTAGGATTAGTATTGTTACACAAAAGATTTTTTTTTTTTTTTTTTTTTTTTTTTTTTTTTTTTAGGGTTGATGGATTGAACTGTAACGGGTATTATTGTCCCGAAATCGAAGGGACAAGGAAGACAGGTTAGGAGAAAGGCCCCCCTGGACCAAACCTTATCCCTTGATAAAATCCGCCCCGGGCGGGAATGGAACCTTTTTTTTTAGGGGGAACTGCTGTAACTGCTAAGGTCTTATCAAAACCAAACAAACAAGGAGGGACAGAATAGGAGAAAGTCAGCCGGTCCACAAACGTTTATCTGTTTAGGATAAAGTTCTCCCACGGTTCGGAAATCGAACCCGCGACCTAGCGCTTACAAAACGGGCGCGCTACCCTCCAAACTCATTAGTCTGGTGATTTTTTATTTATTACCTACGTATTTTATTTTATTATGAATTTTCAATACAGTTAGGCAGATTTCACATCTAGATTGCAACTTGTAGTATACGGTATACGGCAATTTTTATGTTGATGGCTACATAGACTATGTAGCCCTCAACATGAAAATTGCCGTATACTACAAGTTGCAGTCTAGATGTGAAATAGCCCTTATAGTGGATTTCACCAATGACCTAATGAGAGATTTCACTAATTCGAGAATTTTTAACCATCCAAAAAGGAGGTTTTAATGGTTCAAACAGGAGTTTTCAAAAACTCCTCCTTTTTGGATTGTTAAAAATTCCCCCATTAGTGAAATCTCTCATTAAGTCATTGGTGAAATCCGCCATTAAAATTTTTTTCGTATTTTTCCGGTGATTAGAGTAGATATATTATCTTCAGTTAAATTAAGAATTTACGTAATTTTGTTAGGTGCCCTATATACTGTTAACCTATGTATTTAAAATTTTAACCAACAAATCGAAATCCATCCCTATGTAATTGTGTTTTATAAAATAAAAAAGATTCTATATTTTCTTACTATGTACAGTTTAAAATGAATTTGTTATTATTATTTTATTTTTTATTTTTTTTTTATTCGAATTTGGCCAACTAGGGACCACGAAAATCAAATACATGATAGCACTATCTTCTATTTCTGTTCCTTCCTCTGGATCCAATAGATTTTCATGCGCTCTCGGTGTTGTTCTCGTCTCTCCTCTGTCCATGCTGCTCCTCCTGCTTTCTTCTTTCTGTGAATCCTATGAATGCATCTACTTTTTGTTTGAATACAGCTCTGTTTTCTTATGTCTCTTTCGTCGATTTTCATTTCTTTTAAATCCGCCTTAACTTCTTTAAACCAGGTTATTGGGGTATTTCCAGTTCTATCAAAAAAGTCAAATATTCTTTTTGTGAGTCTCTTTGTGTCCATTCTTTTTAGGTGAGCATAAAATGAGGCCCTTCTTTTTCTCATGACGTCTCCGATTTTTTCGACTTTGTCATATACTTCCTTGTTGCTTCTTAGTTTGTAGATTCCATTCTCGTATTTTGTTTGTTTTCTTAGTATTTTGTTTTTATTTTTATTTAATTTATTATTTTTTCTCCTATTTATTGGATTTTCACAGAAGCGATCGAAGTTTTTTTTTTTTTATCAAAATCACTTGATCCAACCTACTCTAGGTATAGGTATGGGTTCGAGTCGATATTTTGGTGAGAAACAATAAGTGACCTGCCGTGGCACAAGCTCCGGCTTTTACGGATGGGTATACCATTTGTTAACAATTTATTTGATGAGAGAGTTGTTCTGAAAAACCAATAAATGGAAACTTATAAAATACTTATAAAAAAAAAAAAAAAAAAATAAATAAAAAAAAACTAGTCAGCTTAGTACCACGTCTACCTTGTAAGCGCTAAGTCGTGGGTTCGATTCCCACGGATTTTATTCCAACGGTTTCTCTTATTCTGTTTTCCTTCGCTCCATTTGCTTCAGAACAACAAAACCTTAGCAGCTAAAGTTTCCTTTTTAGAACAAAAATACGAAATATGAAATCGTCGAACTAAACATTCGCTTCGCTTTATCAGTTCGTGTGCATGATTTTTTCAATATCATTTTTATGCACAAAAAATCTGGCAACATTGTACAGTTGCGTTCTCTTTTTTTTGAACAGTGTTGTCATATGTACCGTGCGATACTACCACTCTTGTTTGTACGGTAATGCATAAAAATGGAACTTTGGTTTGGATTTTTGAAGACAACTTTCCTAAATTTTCCATTTTCCTTTTCAAAATTCAAATTTCAAATTAAATGAAAGTTAAAGAGTTATTTTAAATAATTATTATTTACATTACCTATTTTAATAAAGCAGTGTTTTATTTCCAAATCTTGTAGCTCTATCTTACTTTTTATCAAGTTGTGTGCAAGCCAGGAACTAACTTATTGTTATGGTATCTAACTTTGGTAGATTCATCTACAAACCTACCTACTTTAACAACCTGTTCTGAACTGATAATACAGGATACCCGAGCCTACTAGATAACAGTCAGTCATTTCATCCTCTTCTCTTTGATTAAGTGAATCCAGTATTGAAGTAGAGTATCAATTTGAGTGAGAAAGACAAGAGAGGGACTGAAAATGAGCAAAGAAAAATTAATCTCAAGCTCAGTTCGGGTACTAATTTCTTTCTTGTAACCTGCAACTTGATAGGATTCACAGCTCAATACTCTGGTACATGATCACAAGCAAACAAATATTGAAGTGCAACAAACAATAGAAGTGAATTGTCAACTAACTACGTAAGTAAACAAAGGTAGGCATCTCAGATTCTCAGTAATCAGTAGTCAGGGGAACTCGGTGGTAACCTTTGGTATTTGTTTGAAATCTTCAAAATATCAAATTGCTATTTTTTTTTTTTTTTTTTTTTTTTTGCTTTGTGTTTTTTTTTAAAATTTTAAAAAATTAAAATTTTTTTTTTTTTTTTTTTTTTTTTTTTTTTTGGTTAGTCCTGTGAAAATGCACTTTGCTTGCTATGTAGAGGGGCCAGATTTTGAGTCCCACATCCCACAATCGACAATGTTTTTTTTTAACTCATATTGATTGCAAATATGGCAACCAGGTTACTTTCGGCTGTTCTTGTGTTAACCCAGCACCCAAATGAGAAATGGGAAGTATTGTGTCTCTTATTTACCATCTGATGAGGGACATACTACAGGATGGGCATGCTATGGCACAGACTGCAAGTGTCTAATGTAGCAGTTGTTTCTTTGCTATTAAATAAAAGTCTTGTACAGTCTTGTCCATTAACAATGCTTTAGAATCTTTATACCTATTATTTGTTTTCAGGTAAGATTTGGCACAAAGGTATAACGAGTTGTAATTCATTTCATCAGACACTATCAAAATGGTGAATAAGAACTTGCGTCAAGTCAAGCGAAAAAACATTTGTGAGGATAACAGCCAAAGGAGAATAAGAACAGCACCTACAGTTCACCCGAGAATATTCAGTTGTGAGTACTGCAACAAACAATTCACATCCCCTGCTACAGCAAAGCGGCATGTGCGGGCCATTCACAATGGCATTAAATATGACTGTGATATATGCGGTAAAGAGTTCAACGACGTGAGTAATATGAAAAAACACAAGAAAGAAAAACATTTACAAGTAAAGAAGTACAAGTGTGATCTATGTCCAAAAACATTCTTCAATCGCTATAGCAGGTATTTCAAGCTGCACATGGAAAGACATGGAGTAGAAACTACAGTAAAGCAGCATTTGCTTGCATATAAGTGTGATATATGTGGTAAAGATTTCATTTATCGGGGTAATATGAAAAAACACAAGAATGAAGTACATTTCAACATTGACACTAAAAATAAAAAATGCAAGTTATGTTCTAAGACTTTCCTTTGCAATAATTCAGTAGTTTACAGAAACCACATGATGGAAAAACATGGAGGGATAGGCAAGAAACAAGCTCAAAAATTGAACAGGCAAAGAAAAAAGCAGAGATTGAAACAGCATCGGAAAATTGAAAACTATGTTTGTGATATGTGTAGTAAATCATTCAGCCACAAATCAGCAATTTTGTTGCATATGAGGTCACATTTCAACATCACTAAGTATGAATGTCATACTTGTAAGGAAATTTTTCACAAGAAGATAATTTTGGCCAAGCATGTGAAAATACACTTTGTGCATAAAAACAATGAACATTTAAATATGAAATATGAATGTCATATGTGTCAGAAAATATTTTACAGGAAGTCCATTTTGAGGGACCATTTGAACACTCACAATATTCAAGATTCCAAGTGTGAAAAACTCGAACACAAACAAATACTGGACAATGCAGGAGAACATAGTAACAATGAAGTTGAGAATTGTTCAATATTGTATGTGTGTACCCAATGTGAAAGTCAGTTCAATACCAAAGAAAGTTTAACTAGACACATCAACAGTGAACATGTAGATCATCTTAGCAATTCTTCATTAGTTGAGAAATGTTCTAAATGTGACAAAGAATTCAAGGATAGTCAAAGACTGGAAAAGCACATAGAAGACAATCATAGTTTTAAATGCTCCAAATGTGATAGACAATTTACATCTGAAGATCCTTTAAATGAACATCTCAGAGATGTACATAATATTTTTCCACGAATGGTTTACCAATGTAATAAATGTGATAAATCATTTACTTGGAAAAGAGCTGTGATTAATCACTCTAAAAAGAAGCATCCCAACTCTCAACCTGATTATTATCAATGCACCAAACTTGATAGACAAGGGAAAACATGGGAATTTCATCAATGCGTCAAATGTGATAAAACCTTCAATTTTAGGAAAAATTTGATTAATCACATTGAAAAAGTTCACAACCCCCAAAATGCCCCTGTATTTCATAAATGTGCCCTATGTGATAGAACATTCGATTTGAGGAAAAAATTGAACAATCACATTGAAAGAGTTCACAACACCAAGAATGCCCCTATATTTTACAAATGTGCCCTTTGTGATAGAACATTCAACTGCCTAAACAAATTTGACAAGCATACAAGGAAAAAGCATGTTGACCCTTCTAGGAAAGTTCACAAGTGTACAAAATGTGATAGACAATATTTGAACCGAAGAGATCTGGCGGTCCATTTGGAGAAAAGACACAACATTGACTGTTATCAATGCCTTATATGCAATGAGATTTTCTTCTGCCAGTTGTCAATGTATTCTCACAAATGGAATGTTCACGGTCAGACCCAGAAGACACATCAATGCGAATATTGTGTGAATACCTTTACGGAGAGAAAGTTCCTGCTTCAACACATTGAAGATTACCATGACATCACATTCTTTTAGGGGTCAGGGGAAAAAATCTTCAAATTTTAATTTTTTTTTTCTTTTTTCTTCTAGTACGTACAAAAATCTTTTCAAGAGTTGGATATTTATTGGGTATCTAGAAGGGATATAGTTTAGGTTTTATTTATTTACTTCTCACTTATCAGTCTTATCACATTATCAGTATCATGATGTATTTTGTTTAAGTAGGTACTTAATGGTTTTGTATTCACATCCGCCAGATTTAAGTTATATTTCTCCTACCATAATGGCGGAACCATGATTTCATGTGACACATGAATCTGTCCGCAAAAGGTTAATAATCACAGAGGAATCTCCAAACCCATAATCAAGATGTAGGAGAAACCTAACCTGAACCCCCTACATTTCCCCTGATCCCTTACTCTAGTTTTGATAGTAGGGGTCAAGGGGAGGTTTCTTCGGACCTAGATTTTTGTCAGAGCTCATTCTCTCTTCTGATTTCAGATTGGAAGGTTCTCTCATTCTCTGCTCCCTCTCTATGATAACTCCCAATATTTCAATCTGGTTTTTCGGAAAACAAGAGTTCCCAATAGAGTATTTAAGATTACCAAGGTGTCTTTCCTAATTTAATCAAGTAGCAACCAGTGGTGGCATTACAAGTCAAAAGAAACAAGCAATAATAAATATGATGATTGAATAAGTGAAAGACTTGTAATACTGTGATGCCCACAAAGTTGTGATTAAGATTAAGCAAGAAAAAGCTCTCTGCTTAATCACAAAGATTCATGATTCAATTCGATTCCTTCTTCTCTCTTTGCCTTGCCTATTGTATTTACTCAAAACAATAGAAATAATTTGGACAGGTTCCAATATGCCAACTTGTTTATGTGGTTAAGATGCTTGCCTGGTAATCAAGAGGGCATGGGTTCACTCTCAGCCAAGGTATGGGATCTTCATTCTTCTTTTTCTTTGTCACTACTCCTTAGCTCAAACAAAATCATGGATAGATCTTTCCTTAGGGAGGGTATTCAACTCTATAACAGTCTATCGGACCAAGTAAAGCTACTTGGTCCGATGGACTTCAAAAACTCTCTCAAGGGGCGGCTCCTAGAACTAGTACCCTACTCCTTCGAAGAATTTACAGGTTGACAGTATGACCTGGGATTCTATATATCTACCTATTCTCCCCCCCCCCTCCTTATTCACCCTCTCCTCTTATTCACCCTCTCCTCCTGTTTTTTCCATCCTCTCTTATTTCTCTCTTCTTCTTCTTCTTCTTCTTCTTCTCCTTCTTCTTCTTTTCTAGTGGTGCATACTGCTGCGATATACCTACATTGGACTACATTTAACTTTAAGCTAAGTTTAGTTTTTACTAATTAAGTTTTAATTATAAGGCCTATTAAAATTAAGATAAAATTGTACACACCAAAAGGTATCAATACAATAAAAAATATTATTATATCAATAAGCAATAGGGGATTATTAATTAGAAATCTCTTAAGGCTAAGGCTTGTCAGTAAAGAAACTCTTCTCGATTTCTTGCAACGAATAGAGAATAAGGAAAGTAAAACAAAGTGCCCTCTTTAAAAAGAGAGCAACTAATGAAAACGTCCCCGTTTTCAGCATCATATTGTCGTTTTGCTGACACGGAGCGGGTTCTGATGTTTGGGAAAATTTGAATCCTGTGACATTAAACATTAAAATACCTACATAGTTATACAAATACATACCTATGTATAATAATTACATAGAATTTAGGTACATAGTATATTATACATCGATATTTACATAGATTTTAGATAACAGACAGTGACCTTTTGCAAAATTTGTAATTTGTATGCAGAAGTTTTAGTAATAGACCTTTGACGAGTAAGAGAGGTCGTGCGAAGCGAGAGTTTTTGTTTCTTCGAAATCGTGAGTTTCTAGTGAAGTGAGTTTTCAGAGTTTTTAACTTGACGATTTAGAATAGAATAGAATAGAATATACCTTGTTTATCCTGCCAGAATGAGACTGAAAAGTCCCTTTACTCCCGCAGTCTAAACAAGGTCTTATATATTTCATAGGTAAAGTTTACAAACCACGCTTTCAGGTCGCATGAAAGGAGGCAAAAGATACACACAAGTTCTAGGCACGTCCCTACCGTAACGCGCTCTACCTGTAAAAATCCAAGCCGACCGCTAGCGAGTGAAATCTGTAGCTTCATGGCCGGACATGAAATCCTACCGTGATCGCCAGATTTAAGTTATATTTCTCCCTACGCATGCAATGGCGGAACCATGATTTCATGGTGACACATGAATCCTGTCCGCCAAAGGTTGATAATAATCCACAGAGGAATCTCCAAACCCATAAATCAAAGATGTAGGAGAAACCTAACCCTGAACCCCCTACATTTCCCCTGATCGCCCTACTCTATTTTGGTAGTAGGGGGTCAAAGGGAGGTTCCTTCGGACGCTAGATTTTTGTCCAGAGCTCATTCTCTCTTCTGATTTTCAGATTGGAAGGTTCTCTCATTCTCTGCTCCCTTCTCTAATGAATAACTCCCAATATTTTCAATCTGTTTTTCGGAAAACAAGAGTTCCCAATAGAGTTATTTTAAAGATTTACCAAGGTGTCTTTCCTAATTTAATCAAGTAGCAACCAGTGGTGGCATTACAAGTCCAAATAAAGAACAACCAATAAATAAGATGATTGACATATAAGTGGAAAGACTTGTAAATACTGTGATGCCCACAAAGTTGTGATTAAGATTAAGCAAGAAAAGCTCTCTGCCTTAATCACAAAGATTCATGATTCAAATTCGATTCCTTCCCTCTTCTTTGCCTTGCCTATTGTATATTTACTCAAAACAATAGAAAATAATTTGGACAGGTTTCCAAATATGCCAACTTGTTTATGTGGTTAAGATGCTTTGCCTGGCTAATCAAGAGGGCATGGGTTCACTCTCAGCCAAGTATGATGGATCTTCCATTCTTCTTTTTTTTGTTTGAAAAAAAAAAAAAAAAAAAAAAATAAAAAAAAAAAAAAAAAAAAAAAAAAAAAAAATGAAAAAAATAAAAAAGGAGCTGTCACAAATATATAATTACCAGTGTTATTATACGGTTAGGTTAAACACGAAAAGGAGCTTTTTTTAATTGTTGTGGCTTCTGAATTATTACCATTTTTTCTTGTCTGGTTTCAGAATTCTTCAAGGCAGCATCAGACAAAGCAGCAAAATTCCAAGGTATTGCTTACCTTTGTTTGGACACTCACTCCAAACTCGTTTCAAATCTTCAGAACTTTGAGTCCAGAACTCAGAGAATAGAGAACAATTAAGCTTGAAAACAAGCTTGATCATCTCCTCTACATGATTGTCTGATTTAAATTCACCACTTGAGAGAAACACCAACTCTTTTGAAAAAGAAAGGAAAAAATAAATAAATAAATAAAAATAATAATAAAATAAAATAAAATAATAATAAATAAATACATGTAAGTACTACCTAATGAACAACTGATAGCAACATTGTATACCGAGTCTAAAATACAGCAAGGCACCATGGATCCAACAACGTTTCCTTTCTACAAAGAAGAATATGATGTTTCCGAATTGGAAGACAATGTTGAATCGGATAACGAGGCAACACACATGGTCAAATATTGTGACCCTGTTGAAGTAAAACAGGAAACACGAATACAAATCGAACCCACTCCAAAACTGAGAATCCATGTAGAGCAGTTCGTCAAAGGTAAAGACAAACCAAAAGGGAATGTCAGTGAGGACAAATACTACATCTGTCACCAATGTGGGACAGTGTTTCTCACACGTCTTCTTATCATCAAACATATAAAGGCTCACATGAGAGAGAAATTCCACTGTGATTACTGCAAGAAAGGCTTTCGGAAGCGCTTCTCTCTCCAGTTGCACATGAAATCCCATGTACAACCACCCGAGATCTGTGACATCTGTGGCAAAACGTTCACCAAGAAGCTCGGGCTGCAAAAGCACATGAACATCCACCTCAATTTGCGGAACTACCAGTGTGAATTCTGCTCTCGGGTGTTCCGGGAGGGTTCTGCGCTGAAGAAGCACTTGAACATGCACAACGGGGTACGGTACAAGTGTGACATCTGTGATAAGTCGTACACAAACAGACCCAATTTGAAGTTGCACATAGCTCGTCATCTTGGCCTAGACACACAGATGACCCCGGAAATCAAATGTCCTACTTGTGGACAACAGTTCCCGACCAAGCATCGGCTCAAAGTTCACATCAATTCACAGCATCTCCGCATTGCCTACGATTGTAAAGTGTGCTCTAAAACTTTTCACTGTAAGCTGAACTTGCGTGTTCATGAGCGGATTCATAAGGAGAAGTTTGCCTGTCATGTGTGTGGAGAAAAATTTAATAGTCGTGCAGGAATACAAGTGCATATGAACAGGCATGTAGGGGTGTCGTTCCCTTGTCCTCTGTGTTCGAAGACGTTTTATCTAGAGCGGTATCTCACGGACCATATTATCAAAGCACACAATTAACCAGTTTGCAATTCATTTTTACTTTCTATTACCCTTACGTATACTGAACCTATACAAGGTAATGAGAAAATATTGCAATCGGTCCGAATTTTTAAATTCCTTATCCTATAGGATACATGTGGAAGATGCAGCAGACCGAGTTGGTGAGGCCAAATACCGACTGAGGTATGCGTGGCCATGGAATCCATGGATGTAAGTAAGCATCCTATAGGAAGGAAAGTAATGAATTCGACAACATTTTCGATGGTCAGTTTTTTTTTGTGCCAAAATACTTTGTTGTTTTCGAAATACAATACTTAGACAGTTTGCGAACCAACTTCAGTGGTGTAGGTAGTTGTTAGGTCTGGTATGAACGCTGCGACATCGACATAGCTTCCAACTTGGTTTTTCGGCAGATGGTCTTAATATTTGTTTTTTTTTTTTTTTTTTTTTTTTTTTTTTTTTTTTTTTGCCGACACGCGACGTTGCGTGTGCGTACGTGATATTTGCGCAAATTCGACTTAGGCTACTGCGAATAAAACTAAACATTTGTGGAAATATCAGGTTGGAAGACAAAGTTGAGAGATATGTCGCGTTTGTACTCGGCTATGAAGGGATGGACTTCGGATCTTGAGGTTGGTAGTTCGAGACCAAGTAGTCATATAAAATTTATCGAGATGGATCAGGTGGGGATGTATGATAAAGACGTTTACAAAGTAATGTTATTATTTATATTTGTTAATTTACATTACTTTTGTTATTTATTCAGTGTGTACACTCGTACTTATTCTATTTTCTCTTTTTTTCGTTTTAAAATTTGTTTTACATTTCTTTCAATTAATTTTGTGGCTATTCGTCTCGGTAGGTAGGCACATTTCCCATCTCCTATAAGAGATTTTGAGATTCCTGATAATTTTATCATATGTACAATTTTGAGCACGCTCATTTGTAGAAGCTCAAAATAAGAATAATACATAAATGAAAAGTCAGACATTTTTATTACCTCAGAAACTATTTTATTATCATACAATATAAAATTCACAAAGTTTAATAATGAGTTTTCGTTTAAAGAAATCAGAGAAAGGCAGAGTCGACAGTCACATTTTACTCCATTTCAAATCCTAAATTGAAATAACTTTTATTTCAAATTTAAATTATTTTACAGTAAAATGAGAATGTGGACTCTACTGTCAACTAATAAAAATTACCCTAGGTTAAAACAATGAAGTTTAAGTGTTTAAGGATTCTGTTCACACCGTAAAAGCTCCTTTGCCAGTCTGGGGCATAGACCAGAGTACCTACGCGAAGTCTAGTCAGGACAATGCCTTTTGAACTGTTCAATAGGAAACCGAAGTAGGTATGTAGTCTTTCTTATGCCCACCACTCACGCTAAGAGCTAGGTCTGTCCAATATATGTGGCTGTAAAAGCTCAAGACCTATAGTTCATCCAGATCAATGTGGCAGCAATGAGTCATCAACCCAAAATGAAGGAACCAATCAGATTGCAGGAAATCCTTACATTGTTGCAATTGAGGTAAAGGTCTATTTTTGATAAACTCTCTCTTTTAAAATGCAGAGATCCAGATCAATGTGACAGCAATGAGTCATCAACCCAAAATGAAGGAACCAATCAGATTGCAGGAAATCCTTACATTGTTGCAATTGAGGTAAAGGTCTATTTTTGATAAACTCTCTCTTTTAAAATGCAGAGGTAGCTCCAAGTTCAGAGGTTGGATTCCAGAACAGGTAAGGTGGATATCGCCTTACCTGACTTTGTTTCACTGTCGGAGGAAGCACGGTGCAATATACCTTCCCCTTTTAAAGATTCTCTACTATTGCAGATGTGACATGTTTGGCAACAATGCCTATTTTTTGCTGTCACATTGATCTGGACACACTATAGGTCTATCAGACCGTATAACAAACCTAGGTCTCGAGCTTTTTCCACCACACACGTTCCGAAATATTTATTTATTTATCGTATGGACGTTTTATTTTTTCAAAGGATATACATAGAATACAGAACAAAGGAACATTTAACAAAAACAAAAGAAATAATAACACTTCTATCTACTTATAGAGGTTCCGAAATAGACCGCGGTCTATTGGTCGGAACTTGTCAGACGAGACTGTAAGTGGCGGACATTAGAAGTCAGATATTGATTGGCAAAGGAAGACCTTTCCAAAAGTCAGATATCCGTATATCTATTATTTATCCTATAATTCGATTGAAAAGGGATATGGACTCACTAAGGTGTTAAATTGAACAAAACCTAGTGATTGGGGTTTGGGCTGAGTCAGTTTTCTACTGAAGAAGGTTACTTACGTGATGGACAAATTGTGAAGTCCCTAAATAACTGAAAAAGACCCAGGAATATATTTATGTAGAAGCCCTGTTCATTACAAATTTTCATCAGTAAATGTTTTCTTCAAAATAATTGATCCCAAGAGCAAGGAAAACCTAGACCCTTGACAAATGGAGTGTGCCTGACGACATGTAATGTGTTCCAATCCACTCGACCCCTAGTAAAATAACTGACTCTAGGCATAACTGTTATTCTAGCTGTGTCTACACTAATTGATCCACATTCACTGAAACACGTCCACTTTGTAAACTTTTCTTTTCTCGCACCAAAATCCTTTCGAGTTTACACCTAGTGCGGGGTAAAGTCTTGTTTCAGCAGGATAAACAATTATTTTTAAATGTCTATTCTATTGTAAATGGGTTCTAGAACCTCTAGGCAATGTTGGATAACTAGTGTAGACACACTTTTTCATTACATATTACATAAACATAACACAACTCTTAAAAACTACTTTGAAATTAGTTTACAATATAGATTTAAGGTAATCTGTAATGCTTTACAATTAGATAGGTAAAAAGTAAAAAGGTTAAAGAATTATAATATTAGAAAAAATCTATTATTGAAAAACAGCTAACCGAGTTTTTTATTTACACTGGAATAAATTTAATGGTAATTTTTCAGAAGCCACGACAATGAAAAATAAAGTTTTTGTATTTAACCTAACCCTATAATAACACTGGTCACTTGGTGCAATAGTCCTAAGTGCAATAGTCCTAAACTAAAATGGACGCGGCACACAAGGGATCAAGACAAGACAAGACAAGAAGAGACCGCCCATAACACTGGTCACTGCTCCTGCTCGTTTGTGACAGCTCCTTTTTGCAGCAATTTTGCATTGACGTGACTTCTGATCAAGTACCGAAGAAATATTAATTATATATATGATGCACGTTTATAAACAAAAATGGGAGAGTGAATATTGATCAAGGATTGCACTGGACAACTGGTACACCTTGAAATCCTGTGGTAAAAAGGAAAATGCATCCAAGCTACCAGCCTACTCAAATATTAACCTCCAAGGATTGCACTGGACAACTGGTACACCTTGAAATCCTGTGGTAAAAAGGAAAATGCATCCAAGCTACCAGCCTACTCAAATATTAAGACGGCCTGAGTGGGTCCAGACAAAAGATGCTGCTGGCTACTGGAGGGTTTGCCTTGTGAGTTTTCCTTAAAAATAATTATTTACAGAGTACAGTTTATAAATTATTGTTTGCTTTAATAAATAGGGGGGTTATAAATCTGGTTTATAAATGATTTTCATGTTTATATCTAGGTATTTTCTATTGTTATTGCAGAATGACTACAGAAAGAGATCTATGACGTTAATCCCAAGGAACGAAATCAAACTCGATTAAAAAATAATTAAAATTATAAATTAATATGTACACTAGTTAATAGTTTTCTTATGTATGCAGATTCGTATAAGCTTAACCCAACCTTTCACTGTTCGTCCCTACATTTATGCCGCCAAGTGTGCATCTTGATGAGTGAGTTAAGTTGGCATGTCGGTACCTACATTAAAGAGAATCCAATCATAAAATGTCTGTGCCAAAACGAAAAGTTGGGCTTAAAAAGAAGAAGAAGAAGAAGAAGAAGAAGAAGAAAAAAAAAAAAAACTCTGGTGCTCATCTAATGAGGATAAGAAAACCTTGTTGGAACAAAAAAAAAAAAAAAAAGGAAAAGAAGATGTATGTAGGTAGCTACACAACTAACATTTGGGTTTACACTATAGCTCTTTGATATCTGTCATACCAAAATTCAAAGTATGTAGGTACTGTGCATAAAAAAAGAAGAAAAAAAATCTCTTGATTTAACCTTAAGTAAAGTTTAAACCAAGATTAAGTAAATATAGTGAAGATGTTTTTGGTAGGTATTATTGTTAATTATGTACCTATATGGTTTAACTAAACTCTGTTATGCATTAAATTTAATTCAAATGGAGGTAGAAAAAGAAAATTCCCACCTCAAGCTCTTACCCCCGGGTCTACCTACTCTACATACTGCTGTATGTTCATTTCACAAAGTGTAAATGCACCTCAAGAAATCAACAAACTTGAAGTTAACTCGAGACTGTACACCTTGGTTTACAAGTTATACAGCGACTATGGTTTACCTCTAACTTATTATTAGTCCATAATATTAGTAATAATATGGGTTCAAATATAAGTTGCATGCTTTGTCTCGTTATCTGGGAGAGACAGACCCCTCGTTGAATTCACACTTGAACCTGACACCTGCATGCTTTTCCATGTGCAGTTTGAAGTACCGGGTGGAGGGGTCTGAGTAAGTCTTTGGACACAAGTGACACTTATATTTCCTGACGTTCAAGTGAATATTCCTGTGCTTTTTCATGTTACTCCTGTCGTTAAACTGGCGGTTACATATGTCACACTCGTATTTGATACCTGTATGCCGCCTCATGTGGTACGTGAGAGACATTTTCGAAACGAGTCTTCTTTCACACTCGGTACATTTGAATTTTTTCTCCTCGTCAAAGCCAGAATTCTTTTTTGTTGTACTTCCATGCTCATCGTTGGGAATGGTCATGTTCATTTTTTTGGCATAGTATTCGAAATTTTCAGCTCCGTTGCTGTCAAAGTCCATGTTTTCCACTTTTGGAGGAATAAAGTTCTGATGTTGTTCCATTTTGTTTTGTTTTGATAGGTGACTAATGATGTCGGTATTTTCTGATCTCTTTGACTACCTACATACAAGATGCAACTGAAAAAATTGAAAATGGTTTAATTTTAATGTTACAACAATAAAGAACATACTTAATGGGTAAAAATCTACATCTTTCAACAACTTAGATGGGATAATAAATGGGCCACTACATATCAACTCTTTCCAAGCTCTAACATAAGGAACACTTCCCCAATAAGGGTCTACTTACATACTTCACTTTTATTTTTGGAAAGTTTAAGTAGTGTTTTGACGGTAGATATCACAGTACTTGTGCAGAAGTCACGTCCGTGGAATATTGCTACCAAAGGAACTGGCACAAACAAGCAGTGACCAGTGTTATAATAGGGTTAGGTTAAACACAAGAAGGAGTTTTCACAAATAGAGCAGTGATTAGTGTTATTATAGGGTTAGGTTAAATACAAAAAGGAGCTTTTCTTTTCCACAGACATGACCTCTGCATAGTTACCGATATCAGAAGTACATACTAATGGAGTAATCAAGCAGTAAGCTTATGGGTATTTGAGCTTGATCTATCAAATAATTGAATTCCCTTCTTGGGATTTGAACCCATAACTACTAACTGCTGTTACATCACAGACACGGAAAGGAATTACACATTTTGCCACTCTATAACTAATATAGATTTCGTTTTTTCTCACCAGATAGCATTGTAGGTATTCAAACTTATTGTCTTCTGAACATTTTCCTACGCCTTTTCCTCAAATACTTGGGCCTTCAACAGCAGGAGACATTTGCAAACAGAACACAGGTTTCAAGATTCCAACACTTTCAACACACTTGTTGGTACTATGGAGAAAATGTTCTTTTTTTCTGGTGTAAAGTAAGCCAGAGATTTATTACACACACCTTTGATTATTGAATGAATATTATTAATTGCCTTTTTTACTTTATTCAAGTGGCTATGGTTCAAAAGCTCCTGCCCATCAAGTAGACAGGTACCTTATGGATACTCTTTGTTGTTATCTTCAAATCACCACTATTAACTTTTCTGAAGCTTTACACTGTTTTCTTTTCAATATTACTGGTCTTTAAGGATTTAAAGCTCTTTAAACTTTAATAAAAAATGATAAAACACCCTATCTCACTTTAGAAATGTCCATTTTTTATTTTTATTGTTTTTTTTACGTGTGTGAAGTTGCAAATTTTCATTTTTACGTCACAGCTTTCACTTCACAGATTACACATTGCAAATCCGTACAGAAAGGCTTGGAAATATCGTACAAAAGATTATTTCCGTACACACTGATAATTTTACGACGTTGCCAATCAATACTGTGCATAATGCATTAGTTTTTTTATGCACGCAATTTTTTTTTTCAGCAAAGTTTTTTTCCATGACAGAAAAGATAACCGATGTCGTGCGTGGTGTTGTGACGGGATGGGTGACCGCGCTATCACGAGTATCACGGCTGACGGTCATTGCGGGATAAAATCTGCTTCGCACGGAAGAGGATTTTGAAAAAAAAAAAAAAAAGGAATCACAGGTGTGCTCATTTGTTGATAAGAGAGGTTTTCTATTATCTAGAGAGGTTTTTCTAGGAATCCAGAAGAGGCTTTTTCAGCTGGCAACACTGTAAATTCGTAGAAAGCAAATAAGCAAAAGCGGAGGACTTGTTTATTTCCACAAATCACGAAATTAGTTTTTTTTTTGAACTTTTTAGTTTTTAGCAATTTTTTGTCTTTTGTCTACTTTTGTGTGAAATTCTGGTGATTTTAAACCTAGAAATTCACAACGGTAAACCGTAAGATTACCACTGAAATGTCCACTCTATCAAGTTTCGAAGATAACCCATAGGACTGTCAAAAGTACCAGGATCCAAAGTAAGTTGTCCTGAAAGTGGTCTATTTTGCCCATACTCTGAGATAAGCTTATCAGAAGCAACAAGAGAGAGTGTTGGGCTGTTTTTTTGCCAATCAACAAAAGAATACTCCCCCTTTTTACTAACTGGTCATGATTCACTAGTTGCTGACTAAACAAAGTAAATTCAATTCTTTATTTTCATTGCCCACAAATGACTATCTAGAAAGTCTCTTTTTGCCAGCAGGTCAAGTCCCATTAATTGGTTTAACAATCAAAATAGGACTTGAGGGCCAAGTTTAAAATCAAGTAGTCAAAATCCTTAAACCCATCGGTTTCATTTTGAAGAGTTTTGATAGTTGGAACTGTAACTGCTAAGGTTTTATCGTCTTGAAGGTAAGGGGAGAAGGAAGGCTGGATGGGAGAAAGCCAGCCATTCCCAGAATGAACCTCATCTCTTTAGGATAAAATCTGGGTACTTGTGCAGAAGTCACGTCCGTGGAATATTGCTACCAAAGGATCTGGCACAAACAAGCAGTGACTAGTGTTATTATAGGGTTAGGTTAAACGCAAGGAGGAGTTTTCACAATCAGAGCAGTGATTAGTGTTATTATAGGGTTAGGTTAAATACAAAAAGGAGCTTTTCTTTTCCACGGGCATGACTTCTGCATAATTACCCAAGTTTCTGTTTTTGGAGTTTTTGAGCTACTGAGTCACCAATTTTTATAGTGCGAGTGCTCTTTCCATTAAGCTATTTCTATCCATCTTACGTTAACCTAACATAGAGTATTGATTGACCCTCGAATATTTAAAAATGCTTTTTAGTTGGAATGTAAAATATTTTATAAAATGCTTGAAATGTTTGGAGCATAGGTACTCCAATTTATTTCATTTTATTGACCTATATGTTTTATTATTATTCTTAAGTATTTATAAATCTCATATTATTATTATTATTATTATTATTATTATTATTATTATTATTATTATTATTATTATTATTATTATTATTATTATTATTATTATTATTATTATTATTATTATTATTATTATTATTATTATTATTATTATTATTATTATTATTATTATTATTATTATTATTATTATTATTATTATTATTATTATTATTATTATTATTATTATTATTATTATTATTATTATTATTATTATTATTATTATTATTATTATTATTATTATTATTATTTAATTTTTATTTTTTCATTATTACAGAGACTTCATTTATCTCTGATATTTTAGTAGCCACATTGTCACGTTAAAGTCATGATGAGATAGATATGGGCAATGGAATAACTACTTTACAAAATATTGTAAGTGACTGTTCAATTTACAAGGGTGTCATGAAAGGTGTGGGGGCTGAGCTTTAAGTAACACCGAGCAATTTAATTGCTTGTTTTCCATGGGGACTGGTGGTCAAAAGGGCATGCAGACTTGGGGCCCAAGGGGCTATTCCACAAAGAAATTTGCACTTCAGGCACAATGTACTTTAGTGAAATGTCTTGAAAACGTGTTTCATATGTTAATGTAAATGCAGTTTCTTTGTGTTATTATGTCACAACTTTGTACTCACTGTAGCATTGTAGGATTTTCCCAATATCTCAATAATCCTAAAATCCAATGTTTACCTACCATGCTGGCACCAGTCACTATGTGCATTTATATGTCATAGCTACTCATTTTCCTCACAAGGCTGAGTGGGCCCTGCAACAGCCAGTCACGGAATCAATCTTTTGGATGATGCAAATTTTTTGACCCTGCTGGGAATCGAACCCGGGTCTCCTGCGTGCAAGGCAAGTGCAGTGACCACTACGCCATGGGGGCTGACTATTTCATATGTTAATGCTCAGTGTTAATTTCATGATGGTATTTGCTCAGTGAAGTTTCATGAAATTTGGTTTCATCAGTGTGCACTGATCTGTGTTGACCATATGTACAGGTTTTATGAAACACATTTCACTAGCATGCATTGTGCCTAAGTAGATGAATTTTTATTTCACATTTTGAAAAAGTCACATATTTATATATCACCTATATGTTTTAATTTTGTAAGAAACATTGCATGAATGGCTGGCCATTAATTGTTTCTGGAACAGGCTTGAATTGAGGAGCTATTTATTATTATTATGTTAAGGCGGTCTCTTCCTGATCCCTTGTGTGCCAGCAAATCCCCTCTGCCGCAGCAGTTCCACCTCCTCCTCCGGTAGTTGCAACACCACAGTTTTGCCCTTGGGTTCCACCTTGGTGTTGAATTGAGGAGCTAAAAAATACAGGTAATTATTCAGAAGCCACAACAATGAAAAAGGAACGTCCTTATTTGTGTTTAACCTAACCCCACTATAATGCTGTTCACTGCTCATTTGTGAAAGCTCTTTTTTGTGTTTAACCTAATCCTATAAAAACACTGGTCACTGCTCATTTATGAAAGCTCCTTCTTGCATCAATTCTTCACTGTTGTGGCTTCTGAACTGGTACCGAAATATGTAGAAAATGGTACTTAAAAAATAGGAAAGTTTTTTTTTTTTTTTTCAATTCTCTTGGATTAAGATTGGTTATTGTCATTTTGATAGAGGGAGGGCAATAAGTGTAATGTGAAGTGTAACAGTTATTTTGCTCTCTCTCTTTCAATATGGAACCTTTCTTTACAAAGTTACAAAAACATCCATCAAACCATCAAAATGTATTGTTATTTTTCTTTCTGAGAATAAATTAAGTATTGTAAATAATTTAATTAAGTTTTGTTTGTACCTACTTAAATTACTTACCTAATAGTTATAGTGGATGGTTGCTAACGTAGAATATTAATTTTGTTGTGGGGTTGCATTTAAGTGGGCTTGTTTTAAGTTGGTGTTTTTTTTTCTCAAAAAAATTTGGGAATGTGCTGACTTTTTTCCTACATGAAAGTCCCCTTGTGTATCACCATCATATTCTTTCATAGGACTGACACGTCTGGTTCATTGTAGATACACCTAAGTAAGTTTTTTTTTTTCAAGAGAATCTACTGAATCCGAATTCGATAGATTCATTATCTGGCTTCTTTGGACTCTCTTTCATTGCATTGCTTTTTTTTTTTTTTTTTTTTTTTTTTGTTTTTTTTTTTTTTTTTTTTTGGTCTTTTTTTTTTTTTTTTTTTTTTTTTTTTTTTTTTTTGTCTTTTTTTAATCTATTTACTTATTTTGTTTTTCTTCCAGAACATGAAGGTTATTCCGCCCCTCCCCAACAATCAGGACTTGTCTTGCTACTTTGTTACCAAACACTCATGGAAGGGAAAGTAAGTAACCTGTGGCCAGGTCCACGAATGACTTTATACTTTTTTAAGTTTTTTTTTTTAAACGCCTTATCCGAAAAAAAAGAGCCTTGATACAGGGAACTGTGAGAGGTTTGATATGTTGAACTGTAACATAGGGATTTTTTTTTTTTTTTTTTTTTTAAA
>NW_007380135.1:38235-39053 GCF_000475195.1 Diaphorina citri | reverse complement strand
TTTTTTTTTTTTTTTTTTTTTTTTTTTTTTTTTTTTTTTTTTTTTTTTTTTTTTTTTTTTTTTTTTTTTTTTTTTTAGCACGACAGAGCCTGGAACACGACTGGCATCTCACACCACATGAAGGGAAGGACGCCGAATAATGTCTTGTTGACTGGCATGGTAACACGATTCCTGGGCGCTGGGATGGCAATTAGCTGTAGAGTGTGTAGAGTTATCCAAGCAGTGATATAATGAAGCTTTAATTCGCAACGATTCGACCAACCAAGTAGATCAGACGTAAAATATACTGCATGTAGGTATCCACAGGTAACTAGGGCTTGGGTAGAAACAACTGGACTGTACAGTTGATGAATAACATGAAAATGCATACTTGGTTGCAACGAGTCAACATAAGTATAGCACATATAAACTTGGGCGCATTCATTGAGATTGATGCATAAGGTAAGTACGTACATAATATAGGTATAATCACAAGCATGATACTTCATTAGGTTTTGAGATTTTTGGAAAGGATTGAGCGGTAGCATATTCGTGGGTAATTAAGGTAGAGCACGAAGGAGCAAAACAGAGACTTGTAGGTAGATTGAGGATTGTAGGGAGGTCGGGTGCATTCATAGGATTGAGCTGAATGATGAGGATTTAAAGTTGAATAGGATTGATCATGATCTCGCCGTCGCGACGCGTCGTGTTCCAAAAAGTTCATTTTGTTTTAATTTTGATCTTTTTTTTTTTTTTTTTTTTTTTTTTTTTTCTTTTTTTTTTTTTTTGGGAATTTTTTTTTTTTTTTTTTTTTTTTTTTTTTTTTTTTTTTTTTTTTT